>NC_079364.1:1676900-1701900 GCF_021018895.1 Seriola aureovittata
GTGTGTGTGGGCAGTGAGGAGAAGGAGTGGCAGACATCCATTAATAAGAGCTTCTCACTGTACGAGTCACATGTCGTCTCTCTCTCTCTCTCTCGATCTCGGTTCGGCACTTTTCCCTTCCCTCCATCTTCTCCCCTCGTTTCTCCAGCGGTCACAACAAATGGAGTCGATGGCTTCACATGAGGAGCTCCTCACCCCCCCCCCTCTGTGAAGAGGAGGACAGCCCGGCACTGTGGGGGGGCGGGACAGGGGGGTGGAGGGGGTGTTTGGGGCTGAATGTAATGCTGACAACCTTGACGGATTGTTTTTTAATTAATAACCTGAGTCTTATTTTCAGAGTGTCTCTCAGATATGAGGAAATCACAGCTTCATGATGGAGTAACGGTCCATATTTTCTTCTTCTGTGTTTCATTTGAAGTGTTGATCCATCAGAAGATATAAAAACCATCTCAGTGTAGTTTTACATCTCCTCTCTCAGGCTTCTCTCTGCAGCTCTAGTAACAACAGGTCGGTGAGCCAATCAGAAGAGAGGAGGCTCTGAGCCTCTCTTCTGATTGGCTCTGACTGTTTTCTGAGTGATCCAATAAAAATATAACAGATTTCAGGTAAAACACTCAGAGAAACCAAATCCTGCAAGGTTTGGATGGTGGGTCCAGGTGGGCGGGGCTTGGTGACTGCTTTGTTGTGACATCACAAAGTTCCAGAAGTCCTGACGGCTGGTTTTAAGGCTCAGTTTCTGAATACAGGCTGTGTGCATTTCTCTGTGGACTGAGGCTTTGATACTTTCACAGTATTAATATAGAAGCTAGAGCTGATCTATAATCACACTACACATGGACACAGACCTTTACACTGGAGGAGCTTTAACTGAAGACAAGAGTGAAACCGGTTCTCCATTTTAAATCATTAACGGGCCATCAGTGTCATTAGTGTTTGTGACGCTGCTGGACGTTTTATTATCAGTGACGTTTGTGACAGCAGCAGTAAAACAGGGCCATCGTTTCAATTATGAAACAAAGATTCTTCATCTTCAGTCACACTCTTCAAATTTAGTGTGTGTGTCAAATATTTGTGCTCATGTTATCAGTCTCGAATCTGGGGCTCTGACAGCCCCCCCCCCCCCCCCCCGAAAAGAACACAAACTAATTAAACACAGAGCCTCCAGCCTCCCAGCAGTCACATCACATGACCTTTAATGTTCATTATCTATCCAATCAGGGATTTCGGGGGGTGGTGGGGGTGGGGTGGGGTTGCAGTGGACAGGTCAGAGGTCAGGGGATTAGGTGTGGGAAAACGAGGCATTATGGGTGAGTGCCCTGTGGCCATGTCAGGTCACCTAGGTCTGCACAAACTGTGGCGGGGGAGAACACTGTGTGTGGTGTGTGTGTGTGTGTGTGTGTGTGTGTGTGTGTGTGGTGTGTGTGTGTGTGTTTGTGTGTCACATTGTAAAAGCTCATTACCAGTCTTACAGGTCGTCTGCAGCCGCAAGCAGAGCACATCAATCAGTCAGCGGCGTCGCATTTCTGCACACAGCAGGTGCAGGGTTACACACACACACACACACACACACACACACACACACACACACACACACCCACACACACACACACAGGGTCTGATTCAACTATCTAAAGACCATCCCATCAATATTTTTTCTGCTAACAGTGAATAAATAACTAAACATGTTGCAGCTCGTAGTTTTGGTTTTGCGGCTCAGCCTCAGTGTTTCCTGTCACCTGTCCAGTTCGGCCACAGCTGGAGAGCAGCTGTTTTTACGAGGCACAGTCATACAGTTCACCGACTGTGACACGTGTCGGTGATTTATCTCAGTGCTCCAGAACATTTGATTAAAAACAGGAAGTGAAAGTGATTCTGATCCTTCAGCTCAGAGCCTCAGAGGTCTGGAGGAACCGTCAACAACAAGGACAAACACGGTCAGTGAGGCATCACCAGGGAAACGACAGACAAACACTCGGTCATGTGGATAATGTCACTCAGGCTACATCTACACTACTACATCTTAGCTTTAAAACTCATCATCTTTTTCTATATTTACTCCTGGCATCCGCACGACTTGCTGCAGTTATTGAGCTCCTAAAACAGACGCTGCTGGGGTTGTGTTTTATTTTGAAAACTCTGGGGTTGTGTTTTATTTTGAAAACTCTGGGGTTGTGTTTTATTTTGAAAACTCTGGGGTTGTGTTTTATTTTGAGGTCACAGCCACGCTCTCTCCTGATTGGCTCCCATCAGCCTGGCCTACCAGTGGTGAATACAACATGATAATGAATGACAGTGTTACTGACCTTGTTGTCTTTGCTAGCAGCTGTTGTTCAGTTACAGTCTCTGTTTTAATGCTACAGCTGATGTGTGTTTTCAGCTGTGTTAGCCTGGACAGAGATCATCAGTCCTGATACGGAGCTGAAGCGCTCGTCTGTTTTAAAATGAAGACGTATTTGTGTGGAAGTAGCATCAGAAAACAAAGATGGAGGTCGTGCGGTGTTGCTTTTTTCGCTGCAGACTACGGTTCTCATCTCAAATCAGCGTTGACCAACAGTCATTTAACCTGGGCCACAGTCTTTCCCTAACATCTCCTTCATTGGCGGATCAGACTTTCTAAATTAATAACGTTGTACGAGTCATTTTCCCGCCTGATTGCTCAGACACTGTGGGTCTGAAGACGTGTGTTTGTCTGTTTTCAGCAGAATTTCCCTCACTACAATCCCACATGTCGTCTGGACCGTCTTCACACTGTAATTACTTATTTAAACCTTGACGCCACAGGTGCACAGATACACAGTGAATACCCACCTCTGGGCAGGTGGAGCCTCCATGTGCCTCCCAAACATACAGTCTTTAATATTTAGCAGCACCTCCTCACAGACAATATAAGAACCCCATTAAAACAGCACCAGGTCTGAGGAGGAGAGCTGCCTCGACAACAAACCCTCCACACCCCAGAACCCATCTCTCAGAGAGAGAGAGAGAGAGAGAGAGAGAGAGAGAGAGAGAGAGAGAGAGAGAGAGAGAGAGAGAGATAAGGACGCCGGCCGCAGTGCAGCAGGGGGGGAGAGATTCAGATCCAGAAAGCAACATAAAATAAAAACTGCACTGAAATGTCAGAACCATAAGTAAAAGTAAAAGTACGCTGCTCTCAGTGCAGAAAAATGGACCCTGTAAGTGTTTTACTATCATATATTATTGGCTGATTATTACTGATGCATTAATGTGGCGAGCTGCATTTCACCAAACCCGAGCTCAGTAGGTTTTTATATATTTATACACGACGGCAGAGAAGAACCACATGAACCTGGTTTATCAAGTGGAAACTTCTTGTTAGAAATGTTTGGATAAAATGAGATCGAAACGCCTCCAGAAGACGCCCACACCACTGAAGTAAAGACCCAGTGTTAGACAAGGCTTTTACACACACACACACACACACACACACACACACACACACACACACACACACACACACACACACACACACACACACACACACACAGCCTCCCCCAACTAATTCAACCAACAGTTTTCCAGTTTTCTGTCTCGTGACGGAGCTGACAGCACGCCGGTGGATCCTCTCTGGCTGCACAGACTTCAGAGGCCGTTTTATTTCCAAATTCTAAATAATCTGCAGCAGCCGGAGGAGTGAAGGAGGACGGATCACACGTCGCCGCCGCCGCCGCTTTTTATCTTATCAGGATGAAAACGACGCCTCACTCACTTCTTTCTTCTATCAACACAACTGCAAAAACCGAGTCCGGGCGCCTCGGAAATTACTTCTTTTTCATGCAGCCGCTCCGTGTCCACACGGGCGTGGAGTGTTCTTCTTCTTAACAAGAAGAAAGTCTAATGTAAAGCAAAGACGTTCTGCATGTGTGTAAATGGAGCGTGATGTCAAGGTCAAGGTCGCTGTGACCTCACAAAACACGTCTTTGGCCATAACTCACGAATTCACACGCCAGTTCTGACGTAGTTAAACTCAAGCGTCTGTAAGGATAAAGTGAAGTGACGGCATTGTATATCCAAAGGGTCAAAGGTCAACTTCACTGTGACATCATTCAATAGCTGTAGCTCAGGCAGGAGAACATTCGCTGCGATTGCGGGTGTTTCCCCCTCGTCAGCCTCTCGGGGCAGTAACGAGCCTTTGTGGTTTAGTGCAGCTGAACAAAGTGAAGAAGACTCGACCTCTTACTCGTAGACGAGCGACATAAAGGTGAAAGGTACGTTTTCAAACACTGAGAAGACGGAAGAGGAAGAAGAGTTTGTCTTTGTTCAGGTCACAGACGCTGCACCTCCGTGTTGTTTTTATCACGCAGCACTGTTCCTGTAGCATGCTAGTTTACCGACCTGGAGCTAAGCTAATCAGAGCATCTGATCAGTCAGTACAGTGAGTCCACACACAGCTTCAGCGTTACATCATGTCCATGTTAAACCTGCAGGGACCGAAGGCTCAAGAGCGTGAACCGATCCCACAGATCCAGATCCAATAAAACCAGGACAGACATCACTGCTACAGACACGTTCACTGGTTAATGAAGCCACAACTTTAAGAGCTAGAGCTTCAAATCCGCTCTCCAGAAACCTGTGGGTGACGTCACGGAGGCTACGTCCATCTTTGTTCACAGCCTGTGGATTAAACACAATCTGTCGCCACGTTTAATTGGTATCGTGAGAGGAAGGAGAAAACTTCGCTCAGTGGAAACAGTTTGTCTGCAATTGTGTTTTGTCGACTTCTCCTTTTGTCAGCGGGACGCTGTGACTGAGTGAACGACGGCGGCGGACACACCTCATCCACGAGGAAACCGCCGTCGGTTCATCCACCAGACACCAGACTTATGTGAATCACAACAAACGACCGTGGCCAGTGAATCAGAGGCCTGCAGCAGCTTTAGAAACAAACTGTCTTTCTGTGTAAAACACTGCATCGCTTATATTTAGTAGGTAACAATCTTAAAAAAGCCGTGTGTGTATTGCAATATTGATCCGTCTGTGATATTTTTCTCTCCGTCCTCTGAATGAGCCTCGACGCTGCTGTGCTAAATCTGAACCCAAGCGCTTGGAGCAAACATTAATAATTTCCACTGCAGCTTCCAGAGCCACTGAAGCAGAAGAAGAAGAAAAATCACAGAATAAAACAACCTGAAATTACTTGAAAGCCAATTACAACATGACGCTGTAATTATCCGACGACCTGTGTGTGTTGTCATTCAGAGTTTAACACTGACGCTGCAGCATTTTATTCCTCTTCTCAGCTCACACGAACAAGGCGATAAAGGAATCAGGAAACTGGTCACGTCAAAGTGAAAGCAACAGAATCGACAACAAAGAGCCAAACTGATAAAAAACCAGGAGTCTGACGCCTCTGTGCACCACGAGCCTCGGACACACACACACACACACACACACACACACACACACACACACGCCGGGGAGAAAAGAGTGTGACATTTGAAGCAGGAAGAAGAAAAAAAGAAATAAAAAGCAGCATTTTGCTTCTCACCAGATTTGCAGATGGAAAATCCAAGTGTGGTGAAACCTGATGGGAAGAGACGGAGGAGCGTCTCAGTCACAGTCGACGACTCCGGGAGGAAATCCAGTCTGTAAGAAAACATCAGGTGTGAGACGACCTGACGATATAATGTGTGACAGGAGCGGAGAGGAAAGTATGTACCAGACATTAAATATAAATCAATTCAAAATGATACACAGAGAGAAAAGAGTGTGTGAACAGACAAACTGTCAATCAAACAGCAGCTGCTCGTTTCTGTCGCCACCAAAGTTTTTCTCTTAATTTGTGTCTCGTTTTTTTTTTTTTTTGTTTCCACTCGTCTCCGTTTTTTTCTGCTTCACCTGTCAATCAAACAGTCGACGCAGTGATGTTGTGAATTTTCTGTTTCTACAGCTGGAGGCCGCCACTGTTCCCGTCGACTGTGACATCACTTCCTGTGCAGCAGGCGGCAGGTTTTTATTGGCACAACGACATTTTTAATGTTTTGCAGAAACACAATTACAGTCATTCAATGGAATTAAATTAGCAGTAACAATATAGATCTAATTATTAACTGAATCAATAATCACTCATACATTATTATAATTATTATTTTACATCAAATACAGGTAATTTTTTTAATCATATTGTTCAGTTCAGTTTTTATATCAGTAAAATCATTCTCCCATTTTATTGTCATTCTCATTATATTGTGACAGGTTTTATTCGCTCTGTCTCTCTCTCTCTGTACTGTCAGAATAAAAGGCAAAATATATATATATATATATATATAAATAAAATAATATCACAGGTTTTGTTTTGCACCGTTAATTAATTATTGATTGTCACTGTCACTGTTTTTCTTTTTGTCTTTCTCAAGTAGGTTTTGCTTGGTTTTCTATATTGTTTTCTTATTGTTGAGTTTAATGGATTTTTATTACTAATTGTGAAACATTGTGTAGCTGCTGTTTGTGCTATAAAAATAAACTTTGTTATTATAATATTATTGTTAATGTGTACGGTTCGTCTTGCGCTGGTTGTGTGTTTTTAATTTGCCCTTTAAATTAAATTAAATTGCCTCCTGGGGACATACAAGGTTTCTTGATTTGAATTGACTCCAACAGTGAGTGTTACTGTGTGACGCACGGCTGTGGCTAAAACCACCAGACAAACCGTTTAACGTCACTGACATTTACTTTCTGATGTCTTTTCTGTTATTGATGCATTTAGCCTAGCTTAGCATTACGTCTTGACTCTTACTGACACGATGGATTTGTTGTTTAATTAGATTTTTTTTTTTTGCAGTAATAAAATACCTGCAGGAAAACTCCCAACACAAACCACAGTCTTCTTCATTTCAAAGACAAATGTTTCGGTGCTGACGCAGAAGCTCCGGAACAAAAAGGTTGAACCAAGCTCAACTTTCATCATCATCAAATATCTGTTTGTTCTTTTTAGAGAAAAATATCATAAAGTCACTGGTTCCAGTTTTTCCAGTGTGAATATTTGCCGATAATAAACTGACTATATTGGGATTTTTGGACAGAGAGTTAGGTCAGACTTTAAAGAGTCTGATTGGGTTTTTACAAAGTCGGTGGCTGACATTTTATTCAATTAATAATTAAAATAATTTATACAGCACATTAAAGGTTCCATGTTGATGATATATTCCTGCAAAGAGTGGATGTCCACATACTTTTGGCCACGTAGTGCAGTTGGAGGTAATGATGAAGCACATGCTGGATTTACTAAACTGATTTTATGTTTTTATGTTTTACCTTTAAAGAATAATTGATCAGTTTTTCAGCCGATGGATTTCAATCAGGTTCAATCTGTCTGTGACGAGTGGAGTGAAACTCAGCTCTCCTCGTGTTTGAGGTTTGGGAAGGGAACAGAGAGGATGATGGGAAGACTGAAAGACAAAAGGAAAAAACTTGTCTTTATTTTGTCCTCCCCAGCGCTCGCCCCATCCAGATGGCGTCTCCTCTCTGCAGCCGTACACCACAGGGGGGGGGGGGGGGGGGGGGGGCGCAACGCCACGCCTGTCAGAACCCCCACAAAACTCTGCCCCAGAGCCCGATCCAAACCAGAGCCTGTGACGAGCCGCCACCCAGCGTGCAGACAGTCTAATCTGCATCCCCATCAAGGAGGACGTGGGGGGGGGGGGGGTTACTGCAGCTGATAGCAGGAGTGCTGCTGTTGTTTGTGTGCTATCAGCCCACTGATGGCTGCAGGAGCACGGCCAGATTGACTCCTAGTGTGAAACAAAAGCAGCCATTAAAGGAGGAGGAGGAGGAGGGGGAGGGGGAGGAGGAGGAGGGGGGGGGGGGGACCTGCCCAGTGTGAGTGTGGGTAATTTCCCTCTCTCTCTCGTTGGCAGTAAACAGAATCAGATTAGTTTACATGCTCCTCAGTGGATGTGAAGAGAGAACCCTGCTCCTCTGTGAGGTTAAAGGATTAACAGAGTTCGACGCTTTGCGGCGGATTCGCTCTGTGACGACGTCATGTGACGTGTGAAGAAGAAGCTCCCGTGTCAGCAGAGATCACTGCTCTCAGCTACACGTCACCTCCACATGAAACAAACCCAAAGTCCATCAGTGAACACAGGTCCTGTTCAGACCTGTTCGGACCTGTTCGGACCTGCATCAACATCCGTCTTCAGTGATCCCGCCTGAATGTGGTCTGAGTGATCGGATCTCAAATGCGTCGTCCGTGCGTCTCGGGTTGAGCTGTCCACATGTGATCAGATCTCCTGCCGGGGGCTGGAGGATCAGAGAAGCAGGTTTCCCTGGGTGAACACTGTGCAGATAACTGGGTTTCTAATCTGCTTGTTGCCGCGCAGCATGAGCAGGACAACGTGTCTGTGTGGTCGCCGTAAACAGAGAGACGCGTCTCCACATTTTTTAAAAAAGTCTGACTGAAACTGAAACTGACAGAAAGCAGAGACGAGAAGTCAAAATAAATCCATTTCAAAATCAGATTTGTGACACAAACAAAAAAAAAATTCTCTCTCACACTTTGTTTTTTCACATCATCCAATGTGACAATGAACAACAACCTTCCCTCCACTGACGCTCATTCCAGTTGTTGTGTCTTTGAGCCTGAGAGACGAAGCAGGCAACTACAGCAACACGTGAAGACATCAGACAAAAAACACTTTCAAAAGAAAAGCGACTTAATCACCATCACAAACGGAAACGTGAGTCGCACGGACTGAAGCCAATTAGCAGCCTTTTGTAGCCACGGAGGAGGTCTGGCAATCAGAGCTTTGATGTGCGACTTCTCAAAGCGACACGACAGAAACAACAGAGGAATCATCTGTGATCAGGCTGCTGCAGGTGCAGCTGGCGGAGAGTGACGGGACACGAAGAGCGGGAAAACCTGCCCCATCGTGACACAGACAGAGAGACACAAGTCAAAACCAACAGAGCAGAAGGTCAAACTGGATTCAGGTCCTGCTCCTAAACACGACGACCCTTTACTACGACACTCACGCTAGCGCGCGGCTAACGCAGCAACAGCTGCACTGTGGTAAACTGTCAACACTGCGGCTTCACTTTAGAAAAGAAGGACAAGGTGAAGTGCAACGAGTGCAGTTTGACATTCACTCTCACGTTACATTCATTACGGTTGAATTGTGAGATTCAAATATTTTCCAGAGCTTTATTTTCGAGCGTATATAATAATCTCTTTTTGACTGTTAAAGTTTAACCCCGAACTGAAATCAATAAAAGTGAAAGGAGCTCAGATCAGGTTCTGTAGAGCAACATCTCTCTGTCCTATCCCATCAGCCCCGGCTCTGCAGGGCCTCTAAAGCCCAGTCAGATCACCCTCTCTCTCTCTCTGCTCCACAGTTCTGCAGGAATAAAAAACCTCTCTGCATCATTATTTAGTCATTATCATTGTTCTGAGTGGAAGTGGCTTCACTCGCTCGCTCACGGACAAACGGAGGTAAACAGTGAGCGGCTGCGGGGCTGCTGTGATGCTCTCAGTGTGTCGTGTGAGAGCGCCCACAGGCTCCGGTTAGCTGCTGGGGTGAATTTGGATTTTCGAAGCCTCGAATTCTCAGAGCAGCCGAAAACAGCCGAAGACGCTGCTGCTGGGTGAGAAATGGAGGGAGGAACTGAGATAAGACAGATTTCCAGATGAGTTCAGGGACTCTGGGAGGGATTCTGGCTCTGGTTGGGGGGGGGGGGGTCGAGGTGGGTTAAAAGCTTCAGATACACTTCTGCTGCTGCTGCTGCTGTCTGGCAGCAACAGGGGGGCAGAGGTGACTCGTCCTCTCGTTTGTGGCTAAAATATAAAGATAAAGGACTGTGGTGATTTTAAATTGATTTCCACAAAGATCAGAAAGTTGTTTTTGAAAGTTTCCAGATCAGATAAAAAGAGAAACGGCTGCTGAACGAGCTGCAGATCCCTTCAAGTAATCTGTGGGGATTTTATATTCTAATTTTTTTTATCTGGTTTATTTTCGCATTATTTCATCTTTTTAAATGTAATTTCACTTTTTATATTCACAGTAAATATCAATCAGTGGCTGAAACGTCTCAATTAATCTAATACCAAAATCTAATTCTGCCAAATAAACAAGAATTCACACACACACACACACACACACACACACACACACACACACACACACACACATATCCACTCTGCATGCACGATTAACCCATCGACTCGCTCTCTGCTGCTGCTTCAGTAACTGGTGGAGCTGCCAGAGAGTTTTGGAGCGAGAGCTGGAGAATAATGAGGTTATCACAGCACCGCTCCACGCTTCATTACACCCCCTCAGCTCCCAGATACCCCGGCTACACCAACCGCTGCACGCCCGCTACACCCGGCAGCGCCGAGGCCGAGGAAGGCGCCGCTCGGCTCTACGTGTCTAGTTCAGACACATTCAGGACTTCTACATGTTTGAAGCTCGTTTGAGAGTCAAACTGTTTCGCTGTGGTTTAAATTACCAAGAAAAGCTTTAACTGAAGAGTCATGCTCTCACACTGACGGCACGTCGTCTACTGTAAAACCTTGTGATGTCGCCTCATCGCCAGCTGATGATGGAAGCTTCAACGATTACTACATCGTTCTATTACAAGTGTAACGTGTACAGTATATCGGCTACACATGGCAAACCTAATCACGACCTGCCAGTTTTCTTTTATATATTTCAGCATTATTTAGATTTTGTCAAAGCAGCTTCTGCATTCAGTATTAGTTGATACGACCTCTGACTCTTTTTGTTCTCTGAATCCTGACAGATGTTCAGCTCCTCACGGTCCAGTGCTGCCATCAGTGTGAAACAAGCGATTCACGACATCTATGTGCAGTTAACAGAGTTTAGTGAATCCGACTCATGTGAACAAGCCTCAGAGAAAAACACTGAGACTTTTAGGGACAAAAATAAAAACAGTATTCTTGCATGTATCCGAACAGATTTTCTGGGTTTTAATAAAGGATAAATAAGAGTGGTTGAGGCCCAGCATCAGTCTGAATCTGGCACATGCAGCCACAGTCATGAAGAATGATGTGAAATAAGTTCAGCCATCCAACTCTGGTGCCAACACTGGCCCACAGCTGGCCCAACTGCTGCTTCTCAGCCCACTTTGGCCCAGTTCCACAGCCCTAAAACCACATCTGGCAGCTTTATAGGAAACAGATCCCACTCTGACGACTCTTGACATTCACACGGCAGATTATTTTTAATGTCTTTCAATTTGACATTTATATATTGATATATTATATTTAGCCGTATTTTCTCCGAAGATCTGACACGTACTGATTTGTTGCAAAGTCACCTGAGTCATCACAAACATCCGTCATGACTCAGCGCTGGCATTTGAGCAAAGATGGAAGACAAATGTGACTCAGGTGTTTGTGAGGAAAGTGACAGCTGCAAATTAAGACATTAAATCCAGGAAACTGTCCGAGTTTATTCATTCTTCTTCCTGAGAGGGAAATTAAATCTTTTTTAAGATGATTTCTACACTGACGGTGATGATGGCTAAAATCTTATCTTTGGTCCATTTCATTCGGTGAATAACTTGAAATGTGTCGTTACCCAGCATGCAGTGCTTTTCTTTTGTTGTTTTAAAAGTGTTGAAATGATGATTTAGAGTCTGCTGTGTTTTTGCTGCTCGGACGCAGATGGAGATCCAGACACTTCAACGTGGCTCATTACTGAAGGTTTCTCTCTTCTGTCTTCATTTCATCAGCTCTGTCTCACCCCGCGGTTTCTCTCTGCCGAGGCCAAACTAAATAAAAGTTTAACCGCAGCAGCTCGTCACACCGTGGTGTTACAGTCACACATCGGTGTGGAGGTGACACACACTCTCAACATGCACCAGGCTGAACACACAAACAGGCTGTAAACAACCTGCTCTGACATTCACACCAGGGCGCAGCTCAGGGCGTGTGTTTCTGTCTGACCCGACGCAGGTGGTGTGAGCTGAAAGGAAAGTTTGCATTACCCTGTCTCACACCATGTCGTTACCACGGTTACAGTTTCCCTGTTTACCCTGATTAAACGAGTGGGCTCCTTATTAATGACCGTCAAAAGGCCGACGTGACTGAATCAGAACGTCATTTTTAATTTTTGTCCAAACCTGGTCCGACCTGGTGAGTACCAGCGAGTCCGGGCAGGCTCTGGTTGGTTGGCTGGTTAGATGGTCGGTTGACCGTCTGGCTGGCTAGCTGGTTGGTTGGTTGGTTAGTTGTTTGGTTGGTTGATTGGTTGGTTGGTTGGTCGGTTGGTTGGGTGGTAGGTTGGTTGATTGGGTGGTTGGGTGGTTGGTTGGTTGGTTGGTTGGTTGTCTGGTTGGTTGGGTGGTAGGTTGGTTGGTTGGTTGATTGGTTGGTTGGTCGGTTGGTTGGGTGGTAGGTTGGTTGGTTGGTTGGTTGGTTGATTGGTTGGTTGGTCGGTTGGTTGGTTGGTTGGTTGGTTGGTTGGTTGGTTGGTTGATTGGTTGGTTGGTTGGTTGGTTGGTTGGTCGGGTGGTTGGTTGGTTTATTTGTTGGTTGGATCAGGTTATGAAACTGGTGAGAAAATAATGGTTGTTGTAGTCACTTCCTGTCCAGTTATATGAGACTCAGACTACACAGTATATTTAATGAAAACTGATGTGAGAGTAAGTTTGTGAAAGAAAAAACTTTCCATTGTTCAATGTTTGAAACAGCACTGAGTTAAGTTATAATGTATATATATATATAATAATGTAATAAGTTATTTCACGTTTAACTGTAGGTTAACACAACTCAGGTGTCGCCACTGAAATATCCACTGCCATATGTTGTCATGACAACAGCTTTGTTGGATTCATTTAGAGTGATTTCATGTAGAGTTTATATACAGAGCAGCAAAAGGTTCATGTCCCAGAGTCAGATCTATCTTAAACTAGAGGAGGAGGAAGTAGCACTTTTCCTGTTGTGTTAGCACTTTTGTTTTAGTGTGTTTGTTTAGTTTGTGGTACGACTGGAGAAACTTTAATTACACAAAGACCATCTTCAGCTTCATCTGCACACAGTCAGAGCTCATTTTTCTCCGTGAGAACAAAGTGTTTTCTGCCGCTCGTCGTCGCTCAGAGAGGAAATCTAGCCTCAGCACGGGGAGATAATCCGTCTTAAAGAAGGAGGAAACTGATTTCACTGCTGATTTCACCGGGCAGAGTCGAATGTTTTCATATCGGGGCTGCATCACATTACACCATGTTTCATGTCAGACACTAAATCTCATCAATGATGAAAAACAACTTTAAATGTTTCAAAAATCTAATTAGATACATGCTGCATTGATCCCTCAGCAACAGCCTCAACCCTCTTTGCTTCCTCTTCAGCAGCTTTAAACTCGTTTTCTTTCAGATGGAAACACTTTAGATGTTGTCATTTTAAACACTTTCCCGAAATTCAGCCCGACTTCTTTGGTACATTCAGAAACTTTGTGGAGACCTATAGAGTCTGAAGTGACGTCCCGTGAGTTTGGCTGCATGGGGTTGGCGTGTGACCACGACCTCACTGCCGCTTCTAACACGACCACGGAGAACTGGACGCACACTGACAAATCCTGGCCTCTGTGTCACCGGGGGCCCCTGGGTAGAGAGGTAGAGGGTCTCTTGTCTGGTCCAGAGGAGGAAACCACGGCAAGACTGGTGTACGGAGATATTCTATATCTGACTGGATCATCAGGGAGTCAGTGAGTTTCAGCTGTTAGCTTGTTTAGGCCTATGTTAGCTTGTCTAGGATAATATTAGCTTGTCTAGGATAATATTAGCTTGTTTGGGGTAGTATTAGCTTGTTTAGGCTAACAGCGACAGCTCATAACGTGGGACCTGGGAGCTCACAACATTACAGCTACAGCCTTTGGTCTGTCACCATGTTAATCTATTAAAACTGCTGCTGTTCTCTGACCTTATGGAGGAAAGTGCATGTGGATCGAGTGTTGTATTGACAGTCGTGGAATTTCATTGGTCTTCGTACCAACTGCCAAATGTGTGGTGTCATGACGTCCAAACTCCAGAGTCATGGTTTGAAATGAAAGTGGACAAATCCTTAGCAGCCAAGGCCTCAGTCTGTATCATCTCTTAAGGCCTTTCTTACACTTTAACAGGATTTCACCTGAATTATTTCTTAATCCACGGAGGTACAGAGCAGCGTTTTGGACCTATCAGAGCTTAGTGGCACCTGGAGGTTGTTCATCATCCTCTCTGATCCACTTTATTTACCTAATATTATAGGTTAATATTATAATTATCATTATTAACCTGTCGTTCTGTTCCTCCATATTGTGGTTCTGTATAAACGGCACTTGCTGGAGGATGTTGTTGCAGAAATTGCAAATCTGGTTTGATTGTTTTATAAAAATTGGTTTTACTCCACTTTATTCTGGTCCAGTTGATGTGTTTCTAACCTAGTTTTGAAAAGTGCTATATGAATAAAAAATGAAAACGACTGTTTTTCTTTAAAAGGAATAAAAGAATCAGATCTGGATTTCAAACTTTGCTCATACAGGAATCAATTCACACCAGCAGAGAGAAGAAGTTTGGCAGAAACACGTCATGAAACTCAAATATACCAACACATGCGGACTTCTTCTGGAGCGGCCACGCCCGCTGCACTCAGGGCGCGAGTTCAGGAGAGTTGGCCAAATGGATGCTGCATTATTTATGCACAAGATTAACAGCTTGTGTTTGGTGCATTTCTGCTTTTACAAAAAACTCTCACACGTTATCTTTGCTTTTAATCTCTGCTTCATGCTGCTCCTCTCTGTGCTCCCCCCTCCCTGCTACCAGCAGGCCTATCGTGTTAGCTTTAACTGAGCCGAGCGGCGGTCGGCCTGACGCCACGCCTTCGTCTCATCTCCCCAGGTTCATTAGCTGCACGACGGCGCCTTCCGTCGGAACAACGGAGATAATGAGGAAGCTGGCGGCCGCGTGGAGACACAAAGAGGCGGAGGGAAAGATAACAGTCACGACGTGTACTCACAGAGCTTTCCCTGGTTATACACACCTCTCATCGTGACACACACACACACACACACACACACACCACACACACACACACAGCAGCAGTGTAGGAGCAAAGGTAGAGAGGGGATCTCACACACACCGAATACCTGAGTCACTTCCCACACACAGCCATAAAAATACACAGAGGAGTATGTTCAGTTGTACTTATGAGAGAGAGCGAGGAAAGAAAAGGTTTCCCAAAGACAAAGTTTTGTTTGCGTGAACTTAAACAGAGTGTGTCTTTGTGTACATTACTGTGGTGTGTTCAAGTACGTTAAAAAAGCATCAGTGAGCGCTATAAATGGATTTGAGTAACTGGGTTACAGTCGGCTTTATGTAACAGCATCAAAACCTTGTGAAACATGGTTTCTGTACTCGGGGTTACACACACCTGCTTCACCTGGCCGTATATTCAGGTACGCAGGTTTAAGACCAGTATTTTACATTCACGCCACTTTCACATAGAGATGCCAAACACGGGCGGCCCAGTGAGTGAGTTCAGAGAACACGCCGGCGTTCAGGAGTCAGAGGCGTGACGTGGAACACAACAGTGTCAGTGCCTCTCTTCTGATTGGCTGACTGTTTTCTGAGTGATCCAATAAAAATAAAGCAGATTTCAGGTAAAAACACTCAGAGAAACCAAATCCTGCAAGGTTTGGATGGTGGGTCCAGGTGGGCGGGGCTTGGTGACTGCTTGGTTGTGACATCACAAAGTTCCAGAAGTCCTGACGGCTGGTTTTAAGGCTCAGTTTCTGAATACAGGCTGTGTGCATTTCTCTGTGGACTGAGGCTTTGATACTTTCACAGTATTAATATAGAAGCTAGAGCTGATCTATAATCACACTACACATGGACACAGACCTTTACACTGGAGGAGCTTTAAACCATTTCTGCTCTCACTACGTAGTCTGTCACTGTGTTGTTGATCCAAATGCCAAGAAACACACACACACACACACACACACAAAGTCTGTCTGTGTGTGATCTCACAGTGATCAGGGGTCACTACAGTTCATGTGAAGGAGTTTTCCTCCATGACCTGGTTTCTCTTTCGTCTGACACGACCTCAGTCCCACGCCAACTCTGCGGGCCACTGTCGGCCCGAGCCCGGCGGTGCTCTTTGGAAACAGGGTTCTGCTTTCTTACACACACTTTGCTGAGTGGGTGAGGGACACACACACACACACACACACACACAGTTGCTTCCATCAACCTTCCTGAAATATTTAACAGTCTCTCTCTCTCTCTCTCTCTCTCTCCTCGGTTGCTACCGTCACTTCCTCCTCCTGACTCAGCATCCCCTCAGCCTCGTGGAGAAATGGCACTGCAGTCACACTCAGGTTGTATGGAGACGGGGTTCAGACGGAGGCTATGAACATCCCTCTATATCTGCCTTCTTCCACCAAACACCAAATCATTGATCATCTGTTCGACTGTAAACATTACAGCTACATCCACATTTAATGTCAACACTTAGAGAGACAGGAAGTCCTGAACCAGCAGCAGAGACCTGAGTGGAGAAAGATACTGGACATACACTACTGGTCCTGGGCATTTGGAGTTTGGAGGCGATGGCAGCCTTCGGTCCTGTGTTTTTAACATTTTATATCTTTATATACTTCCGTAACGAAACCAACGAATCAACTGAAACTTTTCGATTTTTCCCTGCTGAACGTTTTCTACACAGTCTCACAGTTTTTGGATCCGCTTCCCTCCCTCCGGGCACGAAGACTCTGGTTTATCTCAGGACGCTGCAGACACTCGAGACTCGCTGTAGGAAGACGATCCATCACAGTCCATACTTTGCTGCCTTTAATTTCATTTGCCAAAGTTACATTATGATAATGTGAAGCTGCAGTTGTGAACTGAGATGATTGTTTTTTTGTTTTTTTTTATCTCACACTCAGACACTCAGACATCTCACATCTGATAACTGGACGCTGAGAGGCTTTTATTTCACAGATCTCATCCAGAGAACATGAGCTAACACTGATGTTGTGTTAAAGATGATGTGAATTAGCTCCTTTCTGACATTTAGACACGAAATCCCTCCTCAATATGAATCATTACACGTCACGGAATCTGATTTCCAAAGCTCATCAAAATTAACTGTTTGCAAATCAATAAGAAAACAGTAAAGCCCCGAACTAAACGTTGGTGGGTTTCACTGCGAGTGTACAGCTTCTGATTTGTGTGTGAGACACACAGTCACACACACACACACACACACACACACACACACACAAGCAAAGTGATTCTGTGTCCTCCTGGCAGACACACAAGGGATGGAGCAGAGCGACTTTTTGGAGAGATGATCAAAGTTTGACTGAGTCTGTGAGGACGGAGCCTTCAGCCGCCTCGGGCCTGCTTCCTGTCCTCAAACAGACCAGGACAGAAGAAGAAGAGACGGAGGATTGTGGCCCCTGGAGCCAGACGTCACGTCCGCCACCGTGCTCCGCGGCTCGTTTCATCATGTCGAGACACTTAGAAAGCTGATGGAAATGGATCATGTGGATCATGAAATGACATTTTTACATGTGTGTCTCGTGTCGATAAGCAGCCGAGTCACTTTCATGCTGAAGTCACGTCGGCAGCAGCGAACATGAACCACATGGACCACAGTCATGTTCTCATGGCCGTCAGACGTGTTACATAAACACCAATGATGCTGCTGTTTGTCTCTTGTTGAGAAGCAGCTGCAGCCACACAAGTTTTAATTCAACCCAGAACGTAACTAATATCCACAATTTAATATCTCTGAGTCAGAATCAGAATCAGGTTTTCTGAGGTTTTCACATACGAAGAATTCATTTTGCTGTTTTGGTTCAAACAATAAACATAGAAGAAGAAAAGAAATGCGGCCAGGGAGCTTAAATATTAATAGAAACATTTTCAATGAGGAAAAATGTATAAAATACAGTCCAGGACAAATATCGCAATGTACAATATTCTAGTGGGGGGGTTATAATATAATTATATTATTGCGCTTTATGTTCCAAGTTTAAAAAAAGATCAAATAATAATCATATTACTGTATATTATTATTATTGTTTCAGGTATAATTTTTATTTAGTAAAAAAACGAGAAAAGAAAATTCCAGATAATTTGAAAAATATTGTATATGGCAGAAAATATAATACAACATCCGATATTATTGAATATCGGCCCAAACCTACCAGAAGAACAACTCAAGATTAAAGCTCTTCAGCATCACAAGGAATATGAGATACTACATGTAGACGTGAGGTCACGACACACACCGTCTGTTCATTCACATGTTTTCCTTAAACACTGAACACACACGCAGCTGCATCACATCAGCGACTTATCAAAACTTCAGCATCGCATGTCAGGAGAGGAAACAAAGCCAACGAGCGCCGCCACAAAAGGCTGCATCTCACGCAAAAACATCGTCTCCAGCTGATCCATCATCGGCTGTCACGCCGGACGCCCCGTTCAGGAGTGGAGCTGTCAATCAGAGGGACAATAAAGGCATGCTGGGAGCAAAGTTCAGCTCCAGTAGGACTGACAAGAGGAGACGAGATGGATACAGACAGGAAGGATGACAAGTCCTCTCCCGGGATTCTGAGAGCAGCCATTTTTAAACCTTTAGACTGCGCTGTAAAAACATCACAGGAAGATTACACTGAACTGAACCTGATTAATCATCAAAGAAATCCAAAATCTCATTACGACAAACAGCAACAGCTTTAACAAACTAGTTTCTGAGACGACAAAATGCACAAAGCCTGAACCTTTTCCACAGTTTCCACATTTATCTGCAACAGATGGAGGAAATAACAACATCGCTGAAGGGAGAAAATAATGACAGAAATTACAAGATTTGTGTCGTGATTGAAACTGAAATAATTCCCTGTATCCTCAGACTGAGATCAGACTGTCAAACAGACTTCCTTCACTCTGGAGACACGACCTCTTCCACCCTCAGACGTCAGGATTTACTCAGCTCAGAAGCCTCAACGAGTATTTCACTGAGCTGATGATGCGACAGCTGACCAGGAGAACAACAGAAGGACCGACACTGACGTTAATGTGCCGACTGACCTCGAGAGGAGGTGTGAACTATGACTGTTGTCTGTTGATGATTGTTTCCTGTTTCCCACCAACAGTCAGTCCTTTTTAACCAAGTAGATTAAAGCTGCTTGAAGCCAGAACACTTTTTCATCACCACCTGGATACGCTCTTTTATTAGCATTAGTGGGCGTGGCTCAGTCGTCCACCACTTGGGCCCAGACTAAAGTACCTCAACAACTACTGACACTAAAGTTTGAACAGACATTCTTGGTCTCCTCCTCGAGCGCCACCCTCAGCTCACATTTTAAACAAGTTTTATACTTTGGTTTCTGACCAAATACCTGCAGAACTAATGATGTTGGAGTTTACTGCTAATTAGTAAAAGCTAGCATGCTAACATGCTAAAGTGGTGAACGGACTGATTCCATCCTGTTTCTACAACAACTGCAGAAGCTTATCTTTAATTCCTGCTCGTCTGCAGCGTAAACAGGAACAATTAGCGCCTGTGTAAGAGCAGGATTTACTCTCATCTCATCATTCATCAGCTGGGGAAACTCAACAACATGCTGCACACACACACACACACACACACACACACACACACACACACACACACACACACACACACCGGTGAATCACTTCACCACCAAACATCTGTTTGTGTTGTTTTTCTCAGATTTAACATCAGAACTAAACGCGACATTCTCCATCTGAAGCTTCAGCTGACGACGAACAGGAAGCAGTCCCAAAATAAAAGCCTTCCCAGTGGACGCTCGCTGTGATCATCAGTTTAAAAAAGTAGATTACAGAGCCTGACACAGTGACGCACAGCTCATTAAAGACTGATCACAGAGCTCTGACACAACAAACCAGGTGTTTCTTCCTCACCTGTCTGCGGATAAAACACTGCAACTACATCTTTTTGTTTCATTTGTTTGTTTGTTTCATTTGTTTGTTTGTTTGTTTGAGCCCCGCCCTGTGCACACACGTCTCACATGTCTCCATGGAAGTAAAGACGAGACGTGTTTTGGGCCGGAGTGCAGCTAAGGTCATTAAAAACCAAAAAAAGATCACAGCCGGACTATATGAAAAACATCTAAAGCCAAGTCTGAAATATTTAGAGTCACATCCTCCCCTACAGCCCTGGTACCTGCCTGCTGCCCCCCCCCCCCTCCCCCCCCTCCCCCCGCCTGCATGTGGAAGCTGCAACATCATGTATAAAGCAGAAAAGACTGGCTCAGTGTTGGACACAGCTCTGTTAGCGTCTTACCTAAAGCAGCAGGGTGAAGCCTCGGGAGAGAGACACCGTCCCGTCCGTCAAGAGTCACAAACATCTGGTGGCAGAGTTACATCAGCTCCTCCAGAGAGAGAGAGCCGAGGCCACGCCTCCGCTCACACTGATCTGAATACGAAGAGGCCGACGGCCGGGACAAAAGACCCTGCGGGGAGAGAGCCGACGCCTCCCGGGGCTAAAACACCTCACCCCCGCCCGACACCTCCCCTCCCCGATCCTACATTCATACTGCCCTGCAGGAGTCAGGCCCCTCCTCACCCTCCCCACAGGGCAAACCCCCCCCCCCCCCCCCCCCCCCAAAGTAAGACTGAATGTGTTGAGAAGCTTCATGTCAGGCGGAGGCCATTAGGACCAAACTCCCACAAATCCTCTGCTCAGCAACGTGGTGGAAACACAGAGGTAAAGCGGCGGTCACGAAAACACCAGCATCAACACCAACTCATGATTTTTCCCTGGACAGACCATAATACAATATTAAAGACGTCTGCATGATTAAAAACAAGAACAATCCGTCTCCTTCAGGGTCAATCAGGAGCGCAGGCTGTTTTCATTCTCCTACTGTAGTGATTAAAATATAAACACACGTAATAATAGAAATAGAAATCTATTTTGGTCGCACGATTTATACATCAAAGTGCAATAAACATGCTTTTACAGCAGCGGGTCCAACTCTTCTAACATAGAGACTTTAGACACATTCAGTTTATTTCCATCTTCCAGCTGATGGATTCAAATCCACTCAGAGCTTCAGCTCCACTTCACTAAATGAAAACTAGAAAAGCAAAAGTGCAGCGAGGGAAGTTTTATTACTTTTTATGTTAACTGGTAGTAAATCAAGTTTAATGTACAGAAGACAGAATTCAATATACTATGGATTATATATTACATAATACCTACTATGTATATTTTTTAGTTTAATCCCGACTGCGTGTTGCAGTTCAGCCACTAGGAAGCAGAAAACGGTGCTTCAAAATAAAGGTGACCCACTCAGCATGCAGCTGTGGCCCACTGTGGGACCGCGACCCACGTTCTGAGAACCAGTTTTAACCAACAAACAACAAGAATTTTAGCAACAGCCAACAAGTTGAACAGGTAATAATAGACTTTACCTGATGGTCACGAAGCCAGAGGACAAAGTAAGTGCTGCTGTGATAAGAGTTACAAAAGCCTGTGTCGCAGTATCATCAACAACTTTGTCTCAACTTCACATATTTCATTTTATTGATTCGTGAAGCAGCGCGGCCTCGCGGTGCTGGCTTTCCTTCTGAATGCCCTATAAACCCCGCTTTTCTGTTTTATCTTTAATGAACAAAACAAGAATGAAACAGAAGAGAAAACGCAACAATAACACATCAAATCCAGTGACCTCTGACCCCTAACCTCTACAGTCACAGAAGGTCTTTCACCCATAAAAAAAGTAATTCACCCGACTTGTAAATCTTTGAAGTTCTAACGCAGCTGAGGTCAAAATGTTCCAGAATAAAACATCTATCTGGGTGTTTGGGTTCTGCTTTAGTAGATATTTGTTTTATTTCATTCATTGCTGACCGCTCTGTTGTCAGGACGATGCAACACACACTCTGTGTCTCCGGAACAACACTGACGTCTGTGCACGTTCAGTCACACAGGCGTCACGACGACTCAAAATTAAACTGGAGATACGAAATATGACAGTCGCTGTGTTGAGCACACACACACACACACACACACACACACACACACACACCTAGCCTTTCATACTCCACAGAAATAGGAACGCTGGGAGAAAAACAGCAGCGTCCTCTATAAAAGGCATCGAATCAGAGCTGGACTCCCACGTGCAGCTCGGAGCTGAAGGCGATGAGCGCCGCAGCGGCATCGCTCCGCTCTGCTTCATATCACAACACAGCAAACTGAAGAGACGCAGGACACAGGTCAGGCTTCATCCTGCTGCTGCTGCTGCTGCTGCTGCTGGGATTCAATCAGTGGCCGACAGACACATGATCAGTGACCTGAACATCGGATGATATCAGGTATGAAACACAGGTTCAGCCCACGTTCGACCAGTTGTCTGAATTCTCTGCTGTTCTCAGGTGAATGTTGGTTTGTCGTCGTCAACATGAATAAAATTCAATACAGTAGATTTCTCCAAACCTTTATCCATTTTTATCCACTGTTAGCAGCAGAAGCTACATGTGTTCATATATCGTATCATGTGTAGTGTGATTATAGATTATAGATCAGCTCTAGCTTCTATATTAATACTGTGAAAGTATCAAAGCCTCAGTCCACAGAGAAATGCACACAGCCTGTATTCAGAAACTGAGCCTTAAAACCAGCCGTCAGGACTTCTGGAACTTTGTGATGTCACAACAAAGCAGTCACCAAGCCCCGCCCACCTGGACCCACCATCCAAACCTTGCAGGATTTGGTTTCTCTGAGTGTTTTTACCTGAAATCTGCTGTATTTTTATTGGATCATTCAGAAAACAGTCAGCCAATCAGAAGAGAGGCTCAGAGCCTCCTCTCTTCTGATTGGCTCACTGACCTGTTGTTACTAGAGCTCCAGACAGAAGCCTGAGAAAGGAGATGTGAAACTACACTGAGATGGTTTTTATATCTTCTGATGGATCAACACTTCAAATAAAACACAGAAGAAGAAGAAAATATGGAGCTTTAAACCAAATATTAAAATCCAAAATGAAGATTTTCATGTAATGACTTTTCCTCTAGCGCCACCCTCAGGACAAACATCACATTTTTAGCAAAGTTCAACAGAGCCGAATCTGCCTCATCAGGACTGTGTGAGTGTGGGTTGATTACATTTGACTGACAGTGAACTGGAAACCCTAAACTGCCGTCACAGTTTGATTCAGATGATGCTCAACTCTGATTGGTGCAGAGAAATAACGTCAAACCAGCAAGAAGAGCACATAGAAAATACAGACACTGATTTCTGTCATGTGAAACAACAAAAACTGTAAGGTTGTATCAACACAGGATCACATCACTCATGGTTCGAAGCTGATTGAGAGAAATGTGTTTTCAGGTTCTCACATACTGCGTGTTCTCAAACATACATCAGAGCGACAACCGATCAGACTCGTTTAGACTCCCTTCGCCAAACAGAAGAACAGCTGTTCTCTACTCCAACTCCACCACATAAACCCACGTCAAACACAGTGAAGGAAAAGACGCCGCCGCTGTCAGTGGCGTCCCACTTCTCTACCCTCAAAAACACTGGAACCTACATCTTTTGATTACAGACTTCCTGTCTGGTGGGCAGCCACGACGCCAAGACAACAAAACAGCCTTACATCCTCGAGTGTCCATGACTGACTGAGTGACGAAGTTACACCATTGGTCGGCTGAGTGTTGAACTTTTCCTCATTGGCTGATGCTCTTTCAAATGATTTCTATTACATCATCAGGGTGCGTTTACAGCAGATCCACAACTGTTTTAATCCACTGTATTTCCTTAAACAGTGACTGGGACCTTTATTTACCTCAACTGGAGAAGGTAACAGACCTTTATTTGTAACTCCTTCTAATTTCCTTTGATATGTAGAATCAGTCGTACCGATATTTTTAGTACAAAGTCTCGTCTTGATTCGCTCCCGTCTTCCAGTGTTCATCTGGTTTTTCTAAGGCCTAACTCATGGTGCCAGAGTTCAGCCCACAACAACCTTCACTGTCTTATACAATGGGTTACTGTTTAGACACGATTATGACTGATAGTGGACGTCCGGAGACACTTTAATCCTCTGTTGCTGGGGTAACCAAGGTCTTAGAGATAAGGCGGCAGAGAAAAGCATGAACTTAGAGAATATTACCCAAATCTGGACACTGTGGAGGATGAGCTGCGTAGGGGGAAGGACGAGACACGTGATATTAATCAGGTAAGAACATGTGACATTTGCTGTCCAAGAGAACCGACATTACTTGTTGCTGCTTTTGCATTTTGACAAGATTTTCTATTAAATACTGAAGTGTATTAATTAGTGTTTGTTGACGCCTGGCCGAGTGGCGCTGTCCTTGGTACTGAAATGGGTATTCTGCATAAATTAGCACTCAACCTTTTGTGTTGTTGTGTATGATTGCATTGCAGTGTTAAACATGACGAGTAAACTGAGCTGGATGTCTAAACGTGGTGGAGAGCCTCTTTAAAAGAGCAAAGTTACCCCCTTCACTCACTGCTGCAAAAATATAGAGCAATTTCAGATGTTTTAAAATCCTTGTGAGTGAAGCTGAAATAAAAACATCAAACTAAAAATGTCAGACCACTGAGAGGAACAAAGAAAAGCATTTCCATATTTCATTTCAATCTTTGGCTTTTCTCCCGAGCTCCCATCACTCTCTATGATGTCGACCGCTCTTAAAAATCACAAAAACGCTCTTAACACAAGCTCATGATTGAATAAACGACGATAAAACTCCCGCCAACAGACGTTTTCACAACATGGCGTAAATCAAACAGGAACATGTATGAATGCGCGTTAAAGGCGGTGATAAAACCCGCCGCCCAACAGCAGCAGAGTTCAACTCGAACTTGTTAACGTTTAATCCTGAGTATCGGCCGACATAAATCTGACAACAGCTCTCAGCCACACAGGAGCTAAAACACAAACACTGCAAACACATAATGACCTGAAATCAATCAGAGCTTCAGACGGATTATTAGCAGGAGATCTCGCCAGTGTGC
>NC_079364.1:1711900-1714400 GCF_021018895.1 Seriola aureovittata
GGAGCCCGTCAATCCCAGGGGCCCTCCCCCCCTGCATACTCTGCAGCGCCATGGAGACTTCCTCTGTAGTCAGAGGACCCTCCAGCTCCTTGTTGGTCTCCTCCGAGACCCTGGGCAGCCCACCGCAGAACAAGTTAAAAGCCCCGTCATCCTCAGTGTACTCACTTTCAAACAGCTGGGAGTAGAAGTCCACAGCTCTCTGTCGGATCTCGCTGTCTTCAGTCAGCAGGTGTCCTGCAGCTGAGTGCAGAGCGTGGATGAACCTGCTCTGCCCATTCTTCTTCTCCAGGCTGAAAAAGAACTTGGACGGTGAGTCCATCAGAGCAGCGCTCTGAAAGCGAGACCGGATCAGCGCCCCTTGTGCTTTAGAGCCCAGCAGGTCCGCCAGTACGGCTTTTTTGGTTTTGAGGTCTTCAATACAGCCTCGATCTCCTGTGGACTCTGCAGCACTTTGCAGCTCCACTATTTCAATCTCCAGATCTCTTATAGATTTGGTGATGTCACGAGAGACATTGAGAGTGTACTGTTGACAAAACTGCTTGATCTCTACTTTCCCACAATCCCACCACTGCTTCAACGATGTAAAATCCCCTTTTCTAGTTCTAAAAACTCCCCAGAAAAATAAAAACGTTTCTTTAAAATGTTCATCCAACAACAAAGCAGTGTTAAAGTGCCAATATGCAGACTTGTGTTTCACATTTGCAATATACACATTACAGGACACCATGCAATGATCTGAGAACCCCACAGGAAGTATTCTGCACCCTTTAAAAATACTAAAATGATGCTTAAAACAATAAAACCTGTCTAATCTGGCCATCGAGAGAAGCTTCTCTCTGGTCTGGACCCAAGTGTACTGCCTCTGTTTCCCATGTATTTCCCTCCATACGTCCGTTAAACTTTGAGCCTCTACCAGCTGCTTCATGGCTCGTTTTGAAGCGGCATGAGGTTCAGTGTGATTCCTGTCCAGCTGATCGTTCTCTGTGCAGTTAAAATCTCCTCCTAAAAACAAAACCTCTTCAGGCCCACACTGACTTAAAACCACAGCTAGTTCATTTAAAAACTGAACTCTGGCAGGTCCTGTGTTGGGAGCGTATACATTAATAAAAACAAGAGTAAAACGCTCATATTTGGCTCTGACCACCATCAGTCTCCCCTCCATCACTTCCTCCACCACATGAGACTGTGGCAGAAAGTTTTTAGAGAAGAGGAGTGCCACTCCTCCACTGGTCTTAGTTAAGTGACTTAAAACCACCTCCCCGTCCCATTCCCTCCTCCAGTCAGTCTCATTTACAGAGTCGCTGTGTGTTTCCTGGACCAACATCACATTAACACTCTTCACTTTTATCAGTTCAAACAGACTGGCTCTCTTCCTCACATCTCTGCCTCCATTTATATTAAGTGTGGAGACTTTAAAATCACTCATGTCCTCTGATGTGAGAAGCACCACACACACTAAGACAGACAGAAACCAGACTGTCTTACACTGTTTCTGAGTCTTCATCATTGTTCAGTTCTTGTTTGAGTCTCAGGACGAGTTTCTTCAGTCTGTAGACTTCCTGGTCAGTATAACCCCCTTTTCCTCTGCTGCTCATCTGTGATCTGACAGATCGTATAAACACTTCTTTGTCTGTAAAATATTCTTCCACTCGGACTTTTTTCATATTTTTCGTTGTTTGCAGGAACTTTTTAACTTGTTGTAATTCATATTGTTCCTCCTGCTGTGATCCAACAGACAGCTGTGAGTCAGTATGAGGCTGGCTGCCTTCATCACAGTCGTCTTCTTCCTCCTCCTCCTCCTCCTCCTCCATGCCAGACTCAGACTCTGGCTGCACCTCCTTCTTCTTCTCTCTGATGGTCACTGCTCCTTTCTTGGCCTGAGAGCCGCTGTCACTGTTGGTCTGTTTTCTTTTTAGAACAGGGACTTTAAAATCATTCTGCTCCATCACGTGTTCATCAGTGTCTCTCACAGTGTCTCTCACAGTGTCTCTTACAGTGTCTCTTACTGTGTCCTCTGCTGCTGTGTTTGCAGTGTTCACCACAGTCTGCTCTCCTGCTGCCGTTTCACTGTCACCACTTTTCTCCCTCCCTGTGTGACTGACAGCTGTTTCATGTCCTTGTCTCTGAGTGTCAGAGTCTTCTTGACTCTGCTGTGTCTCTTTTGTCCCCCCACCATCTTGTCCAGTTTGTCTCTGTGTGTCTCCTCTCTCCTCCTCCCTCTGTGTTTTATCAGCAGAGGAGACTTTATCAGGACAGGCTCGGACTAAATGTCCCTCCCTCCCACATCCAAAACACTTTAAAGTCCCGGAGTTCACAAACACAACATAATCAAAATCATCCACTCTCACATTAAAAACGAGACTGAGCTCTTCATCCTTTTTGTTGAGGATCATCAGAACCTGCCGTCTGTGTGAAACCACATGCTTCAGCAGCGGAGATTTACATCCCGACGGCAGTTTCCTGATCTGGGAAACGATCTTCCCGTGTCTCGCCAGCTCCC
>NC_079364.1:1716900-1726900 GCF_021018895.1 Seriola aureovittata
AAAAACCCTCATTCAACGTCCTGTGAACGGTGGATACCAGAGTATTCAGCCGCTCGCAGTCCAGACACATTCATCTACAACAACTGCATGTGTGTGGTAAGAATTCATTATGCATCCAGTAGGAAGTGGGTCAACAGCCGTGACCTTAAGATTTGGCTGCAAAAAAGCTTCTGAAATCTGGTTCATTCATGAATTATTTAGTTTAAAATGAGAAAAATATTGACTTACTCAAGTGATTTGTTATGCCCAGAATGATTTGCATTTCAAATTGATATGTGTGTGTGTGTGTGTGGTGTGTGTGTGTGTGTGTGTGTGTGGGGGGTGAGGAGGGGGGTTTCTGAGCATGGCTCAGTGGATAAGAATGTAGCTCAATTAGACCTTATCCAACACACAGGTCACATGGACCTGACACACACACACACACACACACACACGCACACACACACACACACATTAATGTTCAGAGAGGTGCACATAATCCAGCAGCAGCAGAACCTCACACTCACATCACACAGCGGTTTCACTCTGAGCACATGAACACGAACCGGCTTCTTCATCTGCCACTGAGGCACAAAGTGTAAAATCTGCCCTCACCGTGTCTGTAGCTCTGGAGGTTGTTACTTCCACTGTTGTTCTGAGCCGTGAATCACTCCATATCCTAATCCAGAGTTAGGGGGGGGGGGGGTGGGGGGGTGATTGAAAACCATTCAAAAATCCATCCAGAGTCAGGGAAAATGCATCTGCAGGAGAAGGTGATGTTCTCAATCCAGACTCCAGAATCAGTCTGTGTGTGTGTGTGTGTGCGCGCACGGAGACACACTCACATCCACGGCTGCAAGTGTGTCCTCATGCAACACACAACCCCACACACACACACACACACACGTGCGCGCGCGCGCACGCAGAGCGGCCGGAGCGCGGGGGGAAGAAGACCAGGTGGTGGAACAGAGAAAACCGTGTGAGGCTGCAGAGCTCCAGGGGAAGAGGCTGAGGCCGTGCACTGTTCCGCCCCGGCACGGTGCACCCTGCCCGGGGTTGGAGGAGTGAGGACGGCGCGGCTGTCAGATCCAGGCCAGCGGTTCTCAACGGTCCCTGTCTCCGTCGGCGCTGAGTCTGTTCACCGGCCGGTCCGTGTCCGCTGTGAGGTGAACACACACTCCGCTCTCTCCGCGCAGCTCCTCCTGTAAAATGAGGCAGTCTGCAGCAGCACCACCCCCCGCCAGGACAAGACCCGCCCCCCCACACAGGCTCAGCCAATAGCCTGCCTGCTGTTACGGCTTCCCCTCCCTCCCGCCCTCTCTCTCTCTCTCTCTCTCTCTCTCTCTCTCTCTCTCTCTCTCACACACACACACACACACACACACTCTCTTGTCTTACGTTAGCTGTGAGGACACTGATGCCTTCTCCAGGTTCTTAGCCCAAACCTGACCCATCACAAATAAATGTCTAACCCCGCCCCCACACCTGGACCTGAATCTAACCTGACGCCCAAGACCAGGTCTCAAACCAGGACCCTCCATTAGCTCTGTGACGTTATTAGCAGCGGATAAAATGTTCCTGCAAAGGTGGTTTCAAGCCCAAATCTGTCCACACAACCATAGAAAGACATGCACGCACACCCCTCTCTCTCTCTCTCTCTCTCTCTCTCTCTCTCTCTCTCTCTCTGAGACGTTTTGGCAACACAGGCAAAGACTCGGCTTCTCACCGGGAACCAATCACAGATATTCAACCTCTAATACGAGCCGACACACACTCAGTCAGGCTCGGCGAGCTGGAGAAACAGTCCTGTCCACGTTTGACTGGACGGCATTCAAGAGATTTCACAGACACTTTCAAACCGAGTCGCCACCTGTAGCTCAGCTCAGGATAATCTGACCCAATAAACCCGGGAACCAGACTCAAGACCGCGTTCATATTTACACCACATCTGAGGAACAGGAAGGATTAAACGTGCACATCTTAGAAAATATACATTTTACATGTTGTTTATTGTTAATTCTATATATTATGATCCTTTTTTACTTGGTTTTTCATGTACCACAACACCAACACACAGTCCTCGTTCAGGACCTGGTTAAGTGCTGAACACCTGTTCCCTGCTGGAAATCTGGGCTGAAGTCGTCATGAAACGTCACCATGAAGAAAAATTATAAATCAACGGTTGATGCATGTTTCAAACAAGAAACACAAACTCAAGAACGGGAACTTTAAAACAACATAATAAAACGTTATTACCAGCTGTAAACGAAGAAGCATTTCAGTTTTAATAAAAACATTACGTTACTTTTAAAACGAGAATATTGCGATCACACTAATCCATTGATTCGAAATTCCCATGCTATGAAATTTAACGATTTAATTTAAATAAAGTTCAGCAATAAATCTACTAAATCTTAAAAAGGGATTAAAAGGAAACGTGTTTCTATTGTTTGGGGTTAAATTATTAAACTGAAATGGTTTGTCGAGATATTTTTGAGGGTTACAGGTGTGAACAAGGATCCAGACAGAAGGTTTATCATCATCTAATCACCACACACAACAACAATGACCTGTTCTCACTGTGAACCTATTATATATAATAGTGACTTAAGAAGCTCCGCTGAGGAAAGTGTTACTGCTGATGAAACCAAACAATACGTGTGATTATGGACTGGAGGAACACGTCATTCACAGAATATTAATATTTTTCCTCTCTTCATGCATCTTCCTCATTCAACAACGCAATTCATCCAATCATGATGAGCGACAAACAATAAACACCTTCACGTACATATTAAGATCCTGATTTCACCTCACTGATCAAAAGAGAGTGGACGCCCTTTTCTTTTCTGGAGATGAACGACTCTCCAGAACCTTCACCATCAGTGTCGTGTTAAAGTGATGAGACGTAAAGTCGTATCACATTCACTGCACAAGAAACAAACAAGCAACAACAACAACAACTGGAGAATACCCCAGAGCAAAGGATTAAACATCTAAGCCACTGTAACATTATCCCCAGTGAACAAAGACTAAATGAATTAAGAGAATTTAAAACACAAGTTGAAACTATCACACACACAAAAAAGAAATAAGTTCCTGATCCAGCAACTCAAATGTGAAAACTCTCAATACTAACAAAGCAAGTAAATGTCTGATGCAACACAAAAAAGAGAGAAATCAATCATCCCATCCATATTCTACAGGTACTATTATTACCCAGAATCCAACAGATATTAATGATGTCTTTCAAAAGTTTTACAGCAACTTACCTGAACTACAGAGAGAGCAGGCGCTCGTTCCTCCTGAATAAAATGCCAAATAATAAATCACCAGGACCCGACGGACTCCTGGCTGAACGCTACTGACACTTTTATCACCACTGTTTTTACAGAGTAGCTGCAGAAATGAAAGCCACCTCCACCACGCACATGAATACCGCTGTCATGTCTCTAATGTCTAATCAACACCGACTTACAAATTATTACCAAAGACCGTTAGAGACACAGAAGAGAGAGTCAGCCCAACGCTAATCCACCCGGACCAGACGTGCTTCAGATAACATCTGTCGACTTTTAAACCTAATCAATACATCACAACAAAAACAAAACAATTATTATATCATTACACTCTGAAAAAGCTTTTGATAACGTAAACTGGCCTTTCTTATTAAGTGCAAATTAGGTTTTGGAGAGAGGTTCGTCTGTTTGGATAACAACACTGGGCCACAATAAACAGGGTCACCTCGCTCTCATCCTTCCTCGCCATTTTTTATTGAACCACTCGCAGCAGCAGCAGAGCAACAAAACAATAAAAATCGAAGGAATTCAGAATGACAACGACATTAGAATCAGTCTTTACACAGATGATTTACTATTATACTTACAGAGTCCTCCACATGTCCCGACAGGAAACTTTCAACACCGTTAACAACTGCTCCACAATCTGCACAATAAACTGGAACAAATCAACTATACTAGCACTTTGAGAAGATGCTCGGGGGGCTGCAGCACAAGACACCCCACCCCCTTCACGTGCACGCACCGGGTTACTTTAGTCAAAAAAAGCAGGAATAGTTCATTAATTTGTGAAAAAGTTTCCTGGGTTTCTGGAAAGGTTTCTGCAGGGCTCATAATAAAATAAAAGTTATAGTAGATAGTAACGCTGACACAGATACAGATACTGTGAGCTGTGCAGACATCATTCAAACCCGTTTGGAAAAGTACTGCGACATTCAAATGTTGAAAATTCCCCTGTTTTTATTATAATTGGTATTTACGCTTGTATTTTTAATTACTTTAAAAGGTTTTCAGTTTGAACATACAACACACCGTACATACCGTTCGAGCTGGTAAGTAGTTTGCCGTCGGTTGAACCTTGTGACTGAAATACCCTTTAAATTATCTGTAATCGCATATTGAGTCTGTACAGTCAATTATTTACCTTCAAGCATCACATTTGACTCGGCTTGAGATAAAAAGGTTTTGTTTCTGTGACGGTTTCTCTCCTTTTAGACACAAGTAAAGGTTGAGAAGAAGAAAGAATAAAGAAATAAAGAATAAAGAATAAATCTTATTTTTCTGAGGCGAATATATCAGAAACATTAAGTGAGCCTGAGGGAGTCAAATTGCTGTCACTGAGAGTAATGAATTTTTTCCTCCCTGTAAACACAAGAGAAGACAAACAGAAAACCTGCAGAAACATGAGATTGCAGACCGGCGGTCCAAAGTCTGAGGAAACTGCAGCCTGAACACACACACGACACAGATTAGCAGCCGGGTCTAGATAAATCTTCGTTTTATGAAGCAGAGGAAACATTTTACACTCTGCTTTAAGATCTTTTCATATTCAGCTGAAGATCGACGTGGGAGCACTTTGAGTTCGGATTCATCCTGTTGCGTTTGAAGAGAAAAGAGAAGAAGCTGTTTTATGTTTCTCAGTCCGGACCTTTGGGGACAGAACAGTTCTTGAGACTAAAGACGGTCATTTGACTAAACAGAATAAACAGGATCAAACCCAGAGACAAACCTGTGTGAATAATGAAAACCTACAAGGTCAGCGGAGCACAAACTCCAGCACAATCTGTAGAAACAGCAGCATGCACGACTTCAGGCCTTGGCTTTCATTCATATTCCGCTCGGACGACGTGTTCCGGACACGTTTGTCTACGTATTCCACGAATGCACGCTACGAATCAAATCAAAATGGCGACATCCACCACGAAGAAGAAGAAGACAAAGAAGAAGAAGAGCTGCTTTGGTTGCACTTATTGTTTTAAAGGGGAAAAGTAGAGGGGAGGGTGGCGGCGGACCTCCTCACGCAGCCTCTCTTCAAACTTGGCGTCCATGTTTGTTTTCCAGCTCGTGTGCAGTCGGGACCCAGTAGAGCGTGGCGTCCGAGCGGATGTGACAAACCGGTCGCGCCAGAGCCTCGTGTACACGCTCCGACGTCTAAATTGACATCACGTGGACCTGAGCATAGTCACGGATGCAGAGAGCCTAACGTTGGCTTTAGAGTTCATGATAACATCCAGCTCTGACTCCTGTTCCGGTTCAATTCATCTACTGTTTGCTTTTAATGCAACGAGATGAGGGTGTCGTTGCGTCGGCGAGTTTTGGATGTGAGTGTCGGTAAAGAGAGCTGAGCAGAAATGCACGATACATAAAACAAGCTGTAAAAGACGCGCCTGAGACTGTCGTTGTATGATTTGAATACAACTTCATGACGTGTTGAAGAAAAACCTGGAACCGGCTCGGAGCATAAAATGGTCAAACTGTAGGTCAAACGGCCAATGTGAAGCTGACTCAGCTAAACGGCCGATAAGGCTGAGTAGAGCCAACAGTGCTGTTCACACTGCGAGTACAACGGGTGAGGGTCAGCCAACAGCCAGGTGGCGTGTCCGTGTGCTGCTGTCGCCGCAGCAACGCCCCCGGTGTTAGCAGTGGTCAGGAAGAACCGAGAGAGAGAGACGAAGGTTCGGAGAAGCTTCAACCGAAAAACAAAACAAAAAAAAAACCTCCAAGATGATGAAAGAGAGAGAGAGAGAGAGAGAGACAAAGACAGAGGCAGAAGTAGAGTTTACAAACTAGATTTGGGAGGAAAAGAAGGTGAAGCAGCATGAGGAGCAAAAAACCCGCAGATCATAAATAATTCAGAGACAAGTTGTTTTTATAAGAGCATGAAAAAAAGAATCAGACGAGGACAACTTTCACCGAGCTGCAGCTCAACTCTGAGACAAGCACTTTCACCACACACACACTCTGAAGCCACGTTTCTCTCACACACACACAGACACACACAGACACACACAGACAGACACACACACACACACACACACACACACACACACAAATTCAGGGTGAGGTTGAAGATTCAGTGGAGGCATCATATGCAAATAGCCCATATGTGCTGCCTGTCATAGCAGCAGCCTCACAGGTACCCTGTGTGTGTGTGTGTGTGTGTGTGTGTGTGTGTGTGTGTATATGTGTGTGTGTGTGTGTGGGTTATTGAGGTGACAGCTGATAGTTGGGAGAGCGTGTTAGCAATGGGGTCAGAGGTCAGATGAAAAGCCTAAAGGACAGCTGGACAACCGTCCTGAGCCCATTACTGTGCACTACACCACACACACACACACACACACACACACACACACACACACACACACACACACAGTCATGTATCCATGACTTTAGAGGACATCACATTGAATTCATTTCCTGGAGACTGACTTAAACATTAACCATAACTAGTCCTGGTCTAAACCTAACATTAACGTTACATAACCTTCAACTTCAAATTCAATGATTTACGTGATGTGGACTTACTTCTTGTCCCCATCATGTGACTGCGTAAACAGATTAAGGTCCCCACAACATGAGTAATACCTGCACCACACACACACACACACACACACACACACACACACACACGCACACACACACACAGGTCTACAATATAATTAACCTTCTCTGAACCACCCTCTGCTATCTGCAGCTCTCCTCTTTTCTTCTTCTTCTTCCCCATTTTAAAACGTTGTTGTTTTTGTTTGTTACATGTTTTTCTGACAGTTTAAATTTTGGTTTTAAGCAACAACAAAAAAAACAACCAAAAATCCATGTGAACAGTTGATGAGTAAAATAGCATCTGCTGCACTCACATGCTGTAGTTCTACAGCTCTGATCTATAACTCCATCTGCAGGTTTGTCTTCACTGGCCTGATCTCTGTGAACTGAGCTGAACGTCTCCTCAGGAAACTCTGGTCACATCGTGCATTTCTGTGCAGAGTCTGTTTTATAATTCCTCCATGTTGGTGCATCAGAAAGTCTCTGAAAGTCTGAGGCAGCTGCAGAAGCATTTTTAATGGAAGAAGAACGACCTGAAATCAAACACTTCAGGTCAACTCACAAATTCTTCACAAATAAAGATTTCTACTCAGACTTTAATGCGCCAACGTGGAACTTTTTAAAATTATTTTCGTCCCCGAAAATCAAACTTAACACGACCAAACTTTAATCCTGAATCTTTATCTGCAGCAATTTTCTTTGTTTGTGTCACAGAAACGATGTGAAACCCGCCCACCCGGATCGATCGGAAAAACTGAAGGGATCATTCGGAAAATAATCAACAGTGATTGGTGCGAGCAATTTTCTTTTTGCATTTATTTTGACATTTGACAAGCTCGGACCAACCACGAGTCTGATCTCTTCCAAAATGATTTGGCACAAACAGTTGCTGTATTTCCTCCAGTGTTCTCCTCACCTGCAGAAGGTAACAGGCCTTTATTTCTAATTCCCTCCGATACAAATGTTCAGCCAGTATTTTAGCACAGATCCGCTTCCGTTCTCCCTGTGAAACTCAACGCTTCCTGGAACCATTTGAAACTAAAAGCCATCTAGCATATAGGTGAACAGAAACCTTTTATTTCTTAACAGGGCTTTTATTGTTGTGCTGCAGAAAACGTTTCCAGTTACAGGCGTTTCAGAGTTTGTGGCCGGCCCTCGGGGATTTCTCCGTGCACACACCTGAGCGCTGCAGTTTGAAGTAAAGAGCTCGGGAAATGCTTCTACAAACAAGAGAGTGAAAGAGAAATTAGTTGGTTAAATGCAGATGTGCTGCTGATTATTCACCAGCACACTGATTTTACAGAAGCAGCATTTTCTTGTAATTAAGACTTCCATCTTGTAAAGAACGTGCATCTCTTTATTAGGAGAAAACAGCTGAGACGCAAAGCTCCAATCAGAAGACGGATTAATGAAAATACCTTCTGAAAATGTCTAATCACAGGATTTTTACCATGTACTTTTACTTTTCAATTACGACATACAAATCTTGTAATTATGATTTTTTTCGGCATAATTATCAGATGCTAAGTCGTAATTAAAAGATATGGAAGTCATAAATATGAAACTTCCAATGTCTGTACGAAATGTGTTCTCGTGCACCAGAGTCTTAATGTAAGTAGAATCAATAAATGATTTATTAATGGTGAGACATACTGGTACTTTTAACAGCTGATTTCCACATTATTAAATGAATTGAACTAAAACCCAAACTTGACGAGTCCTCGGCTTCTGCAGCGTCGCTCTGTCTCTCGTCTTTTTCCTGCAGCTGCAGCAGAAAATTTCCGCAAGGTTACACTAAACTTTTCCACAACTGCAAGGACGTGTGGTCACATGCCGCATGAATACACGTCACATGTTGGCAGAGTATTTGTATGTGCAGGGGGCGTCAGTGTGGCTGCTGCTGCAGACAGACCTTTAATATTTGATGAGCTGCCAGATGGCACAGTAGAGGCTTTAATAACCATCTTTAATATAGGTAGTGAAGAATACCTCTGTGTGTGTGTGTGTGTGTGTGTGTGTGTGTCATAAGCTACTTTTGGGGACAAATTTCTGACTAAAGAACTGGAGACAGATTGTTCGTCTGGGGACAAAAGTCGTGTCCCCAGACCCCTGATTGAAATGAATGTAAGTCTATGCAATGTCCCCAACAGTACCCTATGACAACATGTGTGTGCGTGTGTGTGTGTGTGTGTGTGTGTGTGCTTCAATGGTGGGGTTCCTACGATCAAAGAAACCAACTCCAACTGCAGACACGCATCAAGAGCCAGACGCACACATCAATAATTCAACACACACACACAATCACACACACACACACACACAACCAAAAATGAGCAGTTGTGCTGACACAAAGACTGAGTGTGACATTAGAGATAAATGTCTGTTCACGTTTTGAATAAAGTCAATAATAGACGAGAACGTCTGAATTAAAGTTCAGATTCTTCCATTGAATTTAATATAAATGAGAATTCATTGTTAAATGATGCGATGTGTGTCATCATTGTTTCTGTTTCCAGCCTGAGGAGGAAGTAAAAGATCTTCCCCTCCTGTTGCTTCACTGCAGGTGTGTCAGGCTGGTCAGGTACACAGCGTGTGACATCACATCGGCCCGACAGAGACGGAGATGAAACACCTGGACGGTGCAGGTGAGACTCACAGAGGCCAAACAGGATGTGAGAAACCTCAGGGAGGTTCTGAGTCTGCAGGTTTCTGACTGCTTTACCTTCAGCCTGATCCGTCCCTCGTCTATCAGTCAGAAACCCGACCCGACCGGGGGGGGGGGGACACACACCGGCAGACTGGCAGGAGGGACATGTTGCTGGGGGCGGGGCCACCAGAAAAAACATGTTTTAGACGCTTTTAAAAACGCATCGTCGAAACAATCCAACATCTGTTTAAATGAAGCTTCATGTAGAATATTTCTGTCCCCGTGTAAAAAACAGCACCTCATCATAATCTACTGCAGGAAATGTACCGACTGCATATGGCGACCTCACACGACCCCGAACTGTCCCTCTAACTCCGGCTGCCTGCAGGCGGTGGAAGTGTTCAAGTGTTCGCGAGGTCGTGGGCGATTCGCAGTTCGATGCTTTGCAGCTGAAACACGCGAAAACTTTTCAGTTTAAATGTTGAAACTGGTTTAAAGCAAACGAGGTCACAGTGGGCGTGAAGTGAGGAGA
>NC_079364.1:1731900-1751900 GCF_021018895.1 Seriola aureovittata
AACCAGGGTGGAGGTGTCTTCTCTTCCCCCAGGCTGAACTTGAGAAATTCAGGACTGTGGATTTTGTCGTTCCTTTAAGGCGTCATTTCCTTTTAAAACCATTTGGGGTGAAACAGGGCGAAGATCATCGTGGCCTTCAGGTGCTTTTGGGAAATGAGCCAAAAAGTGTAAAAAAAACATCAACAGCTACAGGCGGCTGTTGGTGCTGAAACAAAATCAGGAAATGTACCTTTAAATGAATGAAATGGAGAGTGAGAGTCTTTCTTTCTTTAGACCTGGAGAGATGAAAATGGTGTTGGCAGGTTTCTGGGCTCGGCGCTGCGGATGAGCAGCCGCTGTCCTCCTGAGGGAGAAGCTAATTGAAACTCAGACCCTTTCACCAAAACTGCTGTCAGTCAGCCCTGACCACTCGGCCAGGACACAATAATAAAAGCACTTGAGCCAGGACAAACTCTGCTGCTTTCCTTCTCTCCCTGTTATAAGAATAAGAGCGAGGTGAGCTCCGTCAGTTCTGCTGAATCCCAGCGATGACAGCGCCTTCGATAATTCTCTGATTCCACCGTCAAACACTGAATTCAACATTATTATTCATTTTCAAAATCTCCTTTTTCATTAAAGATGTTCTCCAAACTGCAAACTGTCACTTCCAGGATGTGCTGGAGGAGTTTAAATAAAGAAGAAGAAGAAGAAGGATTGGAAAAGACCAGTGGCTCTCACTCCTGATCCCCAGGCTCCATGCGTTCCTCTCCTCAGCCCTCTAATCAGCCGGGAGTCCAGGTGAATGCAATTAGCCGCCTGGTAGGATGGAGAACCCGACGACGACAGCTGGATCCAGAAATAAAAGCAAACAGGAGGAGACAGATCGGTCCAGCTCAGGCAGCCAGGAAAACAAAGAACTCTTGAACTGAATCCCAGTCCGGCTTTTGAGCGGCGGACAGACTCCTCCGGCAGCCAGCGCTAACGAGTTGCATATTTTCAGCCTGCTCACACACGACAACACCTGTCACTGAGAAACACAAAGACACACGAGTGTAGAGAACGGACCGGAGGGGTTTCGTCGCACACGTGCGCTCTGAATACATTTCTCCCCGAGATATTTTGACACCTAAAACAACTCGGAGGCCTCGCAGCTTCCAGCACCTGTTGTTTGCGCTGGTTTTAAAGTCACAGAAGAAGCAGGAGTTTGTTTTAAGGCAGAGAGGAATCCCCCCATCCCGAACTCACTTTTCATCTGCTGTTGAAAATGTTGTGACTCGTGACTTTGATAAAGGCGTGCGACACAATGATGATTTGTGGACACAGAAAACAAAAGGTGTGGGTGTTATGTGCGAGACCTGCGGCAGAGTCGGGGAAACAACAGAGGCAGATTTCACATTTGCTGCTTCTCACCAGCTGAAGAGAGACGGCAACATATTTCATGAAACCTGTCTGAGTGATTGGTCAGCCAAAAACTGCAGTTCCTCGAACGACCACTAGAGTCTGGCTCCAACGGTGAGTCAATCCCCAGAGGCTCAGAGCTTCCTCTCTTCTGATTGGCTCACCGACCTGTTGTCACTAGAGCTCCAGAGAGAAGCCTGAGAGACGAGATGTAAAACTACACTGAGACGGTTTTTGGTTCTTGAAACCACAAATACATCTTCTTATGGATCAAACACTTCCTATCAAAATATATGACCTTTAATTTTAGCAGTTAAAACTTAGGAGAAACTTCCGGTAAACTGCTTTAGTTAAAGCACATTGTTGCATCCAGTTTTTGAAAAATGCAAAATGAATGCACTTTTAAAATCATATTTTAGAGGAATAGGTCGGTGGATTTTTAACCTCTGGACAGAGTCAGACCTCCAGTCTTTATGCTAATCCAGGCTAACTGCCCTCTGGCTCAGGAGGCTCATGAGAGAAGCATCGAGCTCATGTCGAACCCTTGAAGGTCAGCAGTTTTGTCATTAATAGACTTCCACACCGAACAAAACAAATCAACAACACTGAAATCAGTGGAGAACCTGCTACAAAAGCTTCTTATTGAATCAGTGTCTGCGCGTACAAGTGACGCTCCCGCCCTTTGTTCGCCGCTCTTTGAGTTTTCTTGCGCGGCTAACGATCTGCCGCCGCTCCTGAACGCAGCTCATCGATAGGTAGAGCGGCGTTTTCAGGCTGGAGATGTTCATTGTAGCAACAGGCCATTAGAGGCCAGAGTTGAGGAGGAGTAAATCAATGGTATCGTTCCGCAGCAGGATGGAGGAGAGGTTTTTATTTCTAAACACATTCTGTCCAGAGCAGTGAGAAACTTTTGATTGCTGGTCGGAGCGTGAGCAGGGACTCCACGGTTACAGCTGATGGATGGTAGTTGCTACAGCTGTTGCCATGGTTTTGTGTGAGCCGAGTCTTTATTCATCCTCTGGAGCTTTATTTTGTTCTGACCGCCGCTTCGTCGCCACATATAAAACACACCAGTCTGATGTAATTATGATAATTCATGTGCTGAGTCAACATCAGATGTAAGTGTGTGTTTAAGGCACAGATACTGTTCTCAGCCTGGATCAACCCTCCACTTCATCCCGTTCCACTCTCAATTATCTTTCTCTGGCACATTAATCCGAGACGGCTGAGTGCGAGGGAGAGAAACACACAGAGACGGCTGAACATCACAGAAGCTGCACGTGGTGAATTCTTCTATAAGTTTTCTAGAAATATTGTTTTTGCAATTTATTGGTCAATCATGTGATCAGTTTCAATTTCCTGAGAAACACTTACCAATATGAAACTGAATAAGACTCAGCAGAAACACTCAGGTAGCAGCAGGTAATGCTGACAGACACAGTAAACATGTTACATGTTGCTATGGAAACAGGTTTGTAGCGACAGCCCGTCTGTCGGAGGTCAAGGTCGCGGTGACCTCACAAATCACGGTTTCATCCTCGTGAACGCATCTCGATAACTCCTCAAGGGAATCCTTTCACATTTGGCATGAATGTCCGTTTGGACTCAAGGATTAACTGATTGGATTTTGGTGGTCAAAGGTCAAAGGTCAATGACCCTGTGACCTCCCAAAAATACGTTCTTGGCCTCTCGAACGTGATATCTCAGTAACGCCTTGAGGGAAGCTCTTCAGATTCGGCGCAAACATTCACTTGGACTCGGACATGAACTGAATTTGGTGGTCAAAGGTCAAAGGTCAACTTCACTGCGATACCATAACATTCTGCAAATACACTTCGGGCTATTACTCACACTGTAGCTGAGGACGGAGAGACTGCGCCCATGTTTCCTGCAGCGTGGCCGGTTGCCGGAGGAAACGAGGAGCTGATTCTACTTTCTTATATTTTCATATATATTTCTGTGCTCAGGTTCTTTGGGCCTCGTGTGTTTTTGCTCATCTTCTCATCTTTTTATCTGTATGTGTTTTAGGCGTGGCTCGCTGAGGTCGTCATTATCCTTCACATGTTTGCAGCCGGCTCCTTTGAAGTGGAAAGCAGCTGCTTTATCAGGAGGAGCAGCAAAGTAACATTAAAAGGTAAAACCCGACCTGCTGTGGGCTTCACTTAGTAAAGAACTGTCATCCAGCAGGTTTCCCGCTTTTCCACACGCTGAGGCCAAATCACGAACCCGCAGCAGCAGCAGCAGCGTCGGACGCCCTGACGAGAGAGCGCCGTCCTGATGCGAGCCGTTTCCTCCGGTTCCCTCTGAACTCGAGCTGCATGTGTCCGCCTACCTCAGCTCACTCGTGAAGCCATCAAGTCCAAGTGTTCGGCAGGAAGCGTTGTTAAAAAGGACTCCGAGGTGAGAGCTGCAGCATCTGTGAGTCTAATGGAGCCTGAAGATCCTGCTGCCATCAGAGAGAGGCTGTAATCAGGCAGGCTTTTAACGGATGGCCTGCTCTCCACCAGCCTCACCCATCAGGAGCAGCACACACACACACACACACACCACACACACACACACACGCACGCACACACACACACACACACACAAAGCCTTTGAGTAGGATGAGAAGAGGAAAATGAAGAAGCGATATTTGTGAGGTTGTGAAGATTAAACGATGCTGTCGGAGCCGTGAAGCAAAACTCCTGGAAAACGACGAGCAGCGCAGAATCTGAGGATCCAGACTTCACCTTGACTTTTAATGAAGTAATTTTACTTTGTGTTATTGCTGCTTGTACTAAACTAAAAGGGCTGAATACAACTGCAGCCAACTCCACGCAGAGCTGCCTAATTTAATCCAAACCACAGATCAGGCTGTAATTATAATAAAGTAAAAACAAAAAAGTCATAATTTGAGATACAAACTGTAAACAGAGTTTCACCTGAATGCCTAACAACCAGACTCTCTGTCGGCGTTGTTTACTGACATATTAACTTCATTACCGGCGAATGCAATGAATCTTTGGACCAAGAAGGAAATGGGACGGTGTAGTCGTGGCGCCGTGACGCCAGTCGGTCTTCAGCCGATGAACAGCTTGTTGTCACGCTGTTCACACGGACTTCGACTTCGGGTGGAAGCTTCCCGTCGGCCGGGCTCGCTGACCTCCTGCCGACCTCTCCAGTCACTTTAATTGAACTTTCCTCAGAGAACATTAGACGTCATTTTCAAAATCAATAAGTCATTTTCCATCTGCTGTGAATAATAACAGTCTGCGCTGAGGCTGCTCTCAGCTGCACTGTTGCATTTAAGATTTCACTCAGTTAAATTAGACTCCGACTGCCAGCATCAGAAACCATTAACACTTCAGAATTAGCTGAAGGGTTCGAGACGCCGCGACCTGAGGCTGATTGCACGAAGGGAAAATGTTCACAACAGAAGGACAAAATAAGACGCAGAGGAGAGGCGGGAAACTCAGTGTCTTTTATGAAGATTGCAGAGAGTCTGTGGGCTGCAGGCTGAGCAGCACCAACACTGTCACTCTGTGTGTGTGTGTGTGTGTGTGTGTGTGTGTGCGTGTGTGTGTGTGTGTGTGTGTGTGTGTGTGTGTGTGTGTGTGTGGGGGGGAAACTGCTGATGGATTTTGTGCTTCCTCACAGAACGGGAATGAAATTAATCTGACTGAAGCCCAAAATAAAGTAGCTGTGTACTAGGTCAGTTACCAATAATAATTCACAAAAGACCGGAGCATGGAGGGGCTTTCAATCCGCGCACTGACTTCAGCTGAATGCTGCTTGTCGTGTCGAGCCGTGTGGTGGTGAATTATGATCTCCATCGTTCAGGCTGCAGGTTTGGAATCGCTGCTGTCTGTCCTGATTTTATGCTCAATGCTCAGAGATACGCGTAACACGAGTCAGGCCAGGTCCATTAATCTTATCTGCAAATGTTGGACATTAAAAAATAAATACGACTTCATGTTCGGCCCATTATCTTCAGGGTGCAGCTCCGTGCACGGAGTCCTGGTTTCCCTATATTCATCACTCACTGTTGCGGCAGAGAGACAGGAAAGTTGGAGAGAGAGAGAGAGAGAGAGAGAGAGAGAGAGAGAGGGGATGACATGCAGCAAAAGGCCAAAGGTCGAACTTGAACCTGGACTGAGTCTCACGGTATGTGCTCTACCAGATGAGCCACCCAGGTTGTGAATTCTTCTAAAGGACTTTTTAAAAAAAAAAAGCTTCCCATATCTCTGAGCTCTTGAAGATCCCGCTCAACTTAATAACTCCAGTACGTGAACAAACAGCTGTTCACCTCTGCACGTCAGAAGTCTGAAGACACCTGCAAGTCCAAAGACAGATGTGCGGACTGCGTTTCACATTTTCAAAAACTATGAAGACGGTGAAGAAGCCGTGTGCATCTGTGTTCACACACTCTGTCTGAACTGTAAACACAAATGTAAAACACAGATGAATAATGCAGCTGCTCTGGGCTCCATTTATAATGTAAATATCAATATTTTTAATAACGCAGCGGCTCAGAGGAAGAATTCACAGCTTTAGTTCTGACAATCATTCTTATCCAAGGAAAACTGGTGATGTAACTGAAGCATCTCTGATTGAATAAATATTGAATGGAATCGAGTCGTGAGCAGGAAGTGATGTTTCCATCGACACAGATGCTGCAGCGTTTATAGACAGAAGCACTTCTCCCGCGTCAGTCTCATCCACGCCGCTAATTTTTCCTGTTGCTAATTTCCCGCTCAGAAAGCTTCATGTTCTTCCCAGCAGAGGTGGGATTTAGAGTTAGTGATTAGCTCGATCAATACACGGATGAATAAATCAACAGAAATCTGCACACACACACACACACACACACACACACACACTGTGATTGTGGTTCATCTGAGAACGAACAGAACTGAGTGAGCGCAGCTTTCCAAAAGATGATTTACAGACTCCTGAAATGTAACTGGACGTCTACTACTGCTTGACTGACATCACGGGATCTCTGTTGTCATGGCTACAATAATGACCTTGTGGTTAAAGTTAGGGCAGAATCTGGGCCGCAGTTAAAATAACCATCAGTTACCGTCAGAGGGGAAACAGGAGACCCCTCCCCTCCCTCTGTGGACTCACCCGACTCCCTCCTCGGCTCCCGACCGACAGAAAGGGCACAGATTTACTTTGTGCAGCTCCGATGGTGCAGAACCACGTCCGGGTTTCTTCCTGCAGGCGGCCAATCGTGCTGCAACAAAGCAGGAGTGTGGTTTTTCAGATTAAAGTGAACCTGCGGTTCGTGGACAGTTTCTCAGGACACCGTTGTTAACAGGTGGAGAACATATGCACAGCACACAACACCGACGGTAACAGCTCGGTGGAGCGAGAAGGGTTTGTCTTTAATTAGTTCGCCGCCGAGGACGGAGACAGACGTCTTCGGCCTCCTCTCTGCAGTGGAGGGCTCTCAGGTAACACCTGGACGTCTCCAACTAGCACACCGTCTCTTCCTCACTTTCACCAGTTGCTGTTGTTGTTGTTGTTGTTGTGGCTGATTTCAGATGCCAAACTTTGAAAAAAGCCCAAACTTTTAAGTGGGTCTCCGGAGGATAAGGTTCCAGACAGGCGCCAGAATTTGTGTCTGCTTTTAAAAAGTGGCCGCCCTGCACTTTAGAGTCCAATTCTAAAGCTATGAATCTCAAACAGGCTTGAAGGGAAATCTCACTCTACACTACTCAGATGCCTTAAGCAGACACACACACACACACACACACACACACACACACACACACACATGTCAAGATCACAGGCCAGGGTGAAAACAGCTTCACTAAGTGATTCCACTGAAGCCTGTGGGTGTTCAGACTGTGTTACTGTCACACCTCAATAACACAGACAGATCTCTCCCAACGCTGTCATTACACTGGAATAACTTTGCTCCGGTCACCTGTGAATCTCTCGCTGTCTCACATCTGTACTGACTCACATTTGTATCAATCAGCTGAGCGCAAAATAATTTACAGAATAAAAGCTTAAAAACTGAGAGTGATATTTTTTCTTTTCTTGTAAAGTACAAACATTATAAAACACATTGCTGGTTGTTCTGTCTTTAACTTCTAATCTGTGACTTTTACCCACATTAAAACATCTAAAAACAACCGGACCTGTGTGTTTTGTCGATGGTTTCTACTGGTTTTAATCCCCTGGTCTGTGGAGGAAACCTCTGTGGATGATTCAGCTGCAGGTAAAATCCTCCTGAACCACCGACACTGAAGGAATCAGAACTGGGAGAAGCGGACGACAGCGATGGTGAAGACGACAACTCCCATGATCCCACGCTACTTCAGGATGTCACCCAACGCCGTCTTTTGTTGTTGATTGATTGAGACGCCTTGAGGCAGAAGTTACATCCTGTGCGTTTAAAGCTATAATACACAAGCTCTGGAAATCAAGCTAGCGCTAGCATGAGACGTGTTCACACGCCTGTGAGTCGACACAGCAGCTAAAACTAGCTCATAATTTCAACACAAATGATTTTTAGCTGCTGTATTTGTCTCAGTAATCCCGCTCAGTGAGGACACAGGTGCACTGAGAGGCTAACGTCCTCAAGGTGCGACATGAAAACCTGTGAAGCTCCACGAGCAGCAGCTGGAAGTTGGAAAATTGATTACATTTGATTAAATGGAATCAACAACATCCTGAGGATCTCTGCTCGAAACATCTCGTCCGCACCGACCGCGAAGACAAATCAGAACGTCAGAACAAAAGAAACATGGCGCCTGAAAACAAACATGCTGCAGGTAACAACAACTGCAGGTAAGATATGAGCTGTTATTCAGCTGCTGACAGCTGTTTGAATTTAACTGAAGATTATTGTCAGAAGCAAATTTAATAGACGACAGAAAACTCCCATATGACAAACATGACGGTGACATGTGACGACATCGTCTCTGCTGACTCGTGACGTTTCACAGCTGATACATGGAGTTTGGGTGTTTAGCCTCTCTCTCTCTCTCTCTCTCTCTCTCTCTCTCTCTCTCTCTGTCTCTCTCTCTCTCTGTCTCTGAGGCGTCGGAGAAAAAGTCTGGAACGTGGAAAACAGACGAATCCAAAGTGCGTGCTGTGGTGAGAGATAATGGCGGGAATGTGGCAGAAGCTGTGACGGATAGCGGTCTGGTCGGGGTTTGGCTGCGTGGCGCTCACCCTGTAGCTGTTGGATGTGGCGGCAACAGGCCCAAAGACAGTCGGACATTTAAACACTCACCCCTCGACACCTGCGGGCTGAGCAGATCCAGTTGGGGAAGGCGACAGCTCTCGGTGGAAAGACCACGACCTCCCTCTGCTCATCGGAGGCATCGGCCGCTGACACAGACCAGAATGTTAAAACAACAAAGACCACATCATTAGACGCCATGAACAAACGCATCGATCACTACGACCTCACTGGATCCCAGACGTAAGGAAACACGGTGCAGTGAGGGATGGATAAAGACGGCTGTCAGTGCTGGAGATGAGACGCACGGTGAAGAGAGAGAGAGCTGAGTTTCACTGAGTAGGTAGATGTAGATCAGGCGGGAAAAGGCTTTGAAACTGTGACGTTTCACCAAGTGTCTTCGCCATGTGAAAGAAGGTTTTTATTGAATTTGTGTGATGAAGAGAAAGAGCTTCATTTGTATTTTTCTTTTTTGTTTCCCCGAACAACAACAACAACAACAACTAAATCTAAAAACGAACAAAAATCATCAGTATCAGCTAAGAAATTCACAATCCTCAGTCCAGACCCAGAAGGGTTCGTCCTCTGGGAAGCCTGAGTGCATGTGTCCCTGCTTTTGAATCTTTGTTCTCAAGGTGTTTCTGTCATACCTGTCCAGTGGAGAACGATATCTCGCTCCCATGTTTGCAAAGTAATCTGATTCTGATTCTGAGATGATGGCGCTGGAGGAAAGGTCAGGGGTCACACAATGTCCACACGAAACTTCATGAAAACCTGGACTCCAGTTGTTGAAAAATCTCTTATCAGGGACCAGAACCAGAGGCGGGAAAAAAAGTTTGTGCCCTCTGTACAAAGGTCAGACCGACTGGACCGACCCCACACCTCCTCTCTCACTCTGCACTCAGACGCTCTTACAGTCTCCATATTAGGCAGGAGGATGCTGAGACTGGCTGCAGCATTACTTTATGAAAATAATATGCTGTACACACAGGAAGTACTTTGACAGAAATAGCACTGTGGACTTTCCTCCTCAGCTCTGAGGAGCTTGATTGTCACCTCATTAATCTCCATGAGCCAGAACAGCATCTTTTATTTTAAATCCAGCACCGGGTCGATATTCTGGAGTGTTCCGATGACGCGTCGTCTCCAGCGTGCCGGGTTTATTGAATCAGCGCCTCCTCTCTGCATCACTGAGCTGTTACTGATGCTGATGAGAGAGGAATCTGAACGTCTTCAGCGTACCTGGCTCTCCGTCTCATCCTGTGACTATTTACAGATGAACAGTCAATTGGGGGAGAAGCCGGGCAGAACAAAATCACTTAGGAAGTCATCCACTAAACTCGGCCCATAATCTCTACAGCGAGTCGGACAATTAGAAATCGTTACCTATTTGCCACTTGAACAGCTCGCTGCACAAACAGGGAGAGCGTCGCCAAATGGAGCAGTAACGAGGAGATGATTCAGTTATTCCAAACGGCTCTCCGGCGCGTTGTTGTTGTGATGTCACAGTTTCACACCCTCCTCCTCTTAAACAGCGGCAGTGATTAAGTTTGGTTAATGAACGCCACATTGAATGCTAACGTGGTGTTAGCGGAGGAGAAGGATTTTCTCTCGGCTTCGTTTCTGCATAAAGACGTTGAGAGATGCGAACTCCTCACAGGCCGGCGAGAGTCTGGTTCTGAGCCCAAACGAAAGCGTTAAACACTGAGTTATTTATCCGTTTATCTTGGACACAATGTTCTCCAGCTGCTGCACAGTGTCGTCTACATCTGCAACTTTATCTGCACTCTCATTTTCGCTTTAATACACACTCCGTCATCCTGACAGCAGTGTATGAGCCATAAAGTGGATGTTTCTTTTTTTTTTAAACTGTGCTTTAAAGTGCATTTTTCCTTTAACTTCCTCCACTGTAACTCTGTGTGTGTGTGTGTGTGTGTGTGTGTGTGTGTGTGTGTGTGTGTGTGTGTGTGTGTGTCTTCGCTGTACAACATCCACCTCTCTGACAAAGCAGAGAACCTTTTGTTCCACCTCTACGGTCCCCAATTACAGTAATCTCCCTCCTTGGCTAATCCTGCGGCGCAGAACTTTGAAGTGGAGCGCTTCGCTGAACATCAAAGTTGTCTTCTCACTCCTCTGCTCACGCCAGTCACAGAAAACACTGTCGGATAGAACGGGAGAGGAGAGAGGATGATGATGCGATGGCTGGAGGAGCCGACGCAACACAAATACATACTTTGTCTCCGGGACTATTAACGGGGAAAAATCCAACAAATACTGACACAGAGCAGCCGCCTAAAGACGAGGCACAGAGACCAACAGCAGCAGAAAGAAAACACCAGGATGCAATTAAGGAAGGTGTTAAAACAGCTGACAACTGTTGGATAATCTCATGTTCTGTGGGACCAGACAGACACAACAGAATTTACTATCTTCTGTATTAAACATGTAAGAATAGAAACACGTGGCTAAAGGAGCTGCGTCTCGTTAGCATCAAGCTTATAGGGACAGAAGATACTACATGTAATTAACCCCTGAACTCTGATGTGTTTGTTGTTTTCACCCTCTTCAATTACTTCTGGCACCGTCTACTCTCTACAACACGTGTTACCAATATACGTTATAAATGCACTGTGTATTTTCAAAGTTCAGTCTCACATTTGCTCTGGTTTAATTTAACCGTTGAGTCGTCAATCAACACTGTTTTGACTGCTGTTACGCTGGTTAGCTTGAAATTACCTGGATGTGGAAACACGCCACGCCACCGCTATTATCAACTTCCCCTCCATTGTGCTTGGGAACAAATGTTGGATGGGAACTAAAGTTTACACGGTCGTGTTCTCTAGAGCGCAGCACATTGTGATTGCTTGCCGCTCATTACCATAAAGTTGCCTGGACTTCTACGTTTTCTGACGCCAACAGCTGCGTCGCCAACAGACACGCCGCTGCTCGCCATGAAGAGACGCTGGCTCACACACACTGGCTTTCTGTCTTTGAAAATGAACTTAAACCATCATGGATCAGTCTGATCGGAGAGCAGAGCAACAAAAACTCTTCTTCTCTAATGTAAAATTTTCCATGTCATGACTTCGACCGGGATCCTGTGAGGCAGGTTGTGGAGGTCAGCGTGTTTGGGGTCAGAGTTCGACTTGGTTAAACTTTTGTTGCACAACCTGAGGGAAAATCAACCCAGTTCTTTCTTCACACAGGAAATACTGGCCTCTCTCTAACAAGAAGTCAAATTTGCAGTTCTGGTGTGAACGCTCTGTTAGCTGTGGGCTAAACCTCGGCCATATTGTATTTATTTATTTATTGTGTATGCTTCCTTATGTCTTGGTGAACCTGCTGTGCCTCACTTGAGGATGAAACTTCCAATAGGAAAGTGTGTCCAAACTTATGACTGATATTGTGTGTTTTTTATGCTAGGCTAACAGGTTCCTCTGCTTCCTGTCTTTGTGCTATGCTAAGCTAAAGTCATATCAGAGTGTCTATCTGACTGAGGATGACAAGCGAGCACATTTCCCACGATGCCGGGGTTGTTTCTTTAACCTTTTAGTTCCCGCTCACCCAAGTGTCAAATGGTGTTAAGCTAGGCGCTGAACATAAGTTAGCCCCAGGGCTACGAAACACAAGTGTCAGAAGCAACTATCACACAGACTGTGAAAATACAGCCGACAGAGCAGCTCAGCAGGAAGCAGCTGAAGTCAGGCTTCAAACATCGGCTGGATAAAAGAGCGGAGCAGATCGCTGATGGACGGTCGGGACAGATATGAAACTACTGTTGGGTTGACTGGACACACTGATGTGACGAACCATAGGATGTTTGTGAAACCATCACTTTACGAAAGCAAAGTGTTACACAGATCAATTCTGTTTAACTTTGGTAAGTTGTATCTCTTAAAAATGATCAGATGGGATTCTGGGAAACGTAGGAAATCTTTATCTTAAGTAGAAACGCAGACAGAACCAGTCAACAAACAGCTCCCAGAATGCACTAGTGCGGGCAGTTTCCCTTTAATGGCAAGAAATACAATGTGTTATTTCAAATGAGAAGAGTGTGCATGTTCAGTCTGCAGCAGCGCTCTCACCTCCTCCACGTCACATGACCAGATGTAACCACCAGGACGAAGTGGAAGCGGAGTGTGAAATTACTCTTCACTTATAATTTATCCACTTCCATTGATCATCGTGTTGAGTTGGTTTTTAGATCGGTAAATGTGAAAAATCCTTTTCTGCTGCACAGACTGTATAGGAAGCTGTGTCAAAGCTGATTGATCGTTCTACCTGTAGGTTAATTCAGCACAAGCTTTACTGTGTAATCAATCGAATTGTTTGAAGAAGAAGAAAAAAAAGAAAAAAAGAAAAGGTGCCACTCTTTCAACACCCGAGAAACAAAGACTTTTATTCTTCAAACAGTCAAACGTCTGTAATCCAGGAATATTCAGCAGCACTGTTTTTGATGGATTTTGCTTTTGAAGGAGAAGAGAAGGTTTTGTGAGGATTTCTGATGTAAATATCCCCAAAGAAAAGTTCCCTTTGTTCTTTTATCAGTTTCCTAAAGCTCGATTGATGTTGTTTTACATTAGACGTCTGAGGCTGATCTGTTGAGGGGGAAATGTGCTTATCTCTCACTTCCTCAGTAACTCCACTGCAAAGACTCTCTAAAGTAGTTTTTATACCTTGTTTATGAGGCTCCATGTCTGCAAAGTTTCAGAAACGTGTGTCGCCATGTTTGATCCTCCTGACTTCTCCATGAGGTTGATATTTGTGGTTTAAAGTGAAGAACGTCTCAACAGCTGATGGATGGATTGTGACAAAAATGTGGTTAAAATGTTCCTGTTCCCCTCAGGATGAACTGTAATAACCTCTGATGATCCTCTGACTTTTCCTCCAGCACCATCAACAGGTGTTCATTAAATACCTGCAAGGATATTAAAGTCAGTGTGAGCATGTTAGCGTGGCAGCCACTGCAACAGACAACGTCCATTACTAGTTATATGTATATGTCACATCTGTAAAACATTATGCGTTAAAGCTTCATGTTTTCTTCTTCTTCTGTGTTTTATTTGAAGTGTTGATCCATCAGAAGATATAAAAACCATCTCAGTGTAGTTTTACATCTCCTCTCTCAGGCTTCGCTCTGGAGCTCTAGTAACAACAGGTCGGTGAGCCAATCAGAAGAGAGGAGGCTCTGAGCCTCTCTTCTGATTGGCTGACTGTTTTCTGACTGATCCAATAAAAATATAGCAGATTTCAGGTAAAAACACTCAGAGAAACCAAATCCTGCAAGGTTTGGATGGTGGGTCCAGGTGGGCGGGGCTTGGTGACTGCTTTGTTGTGACATCACAAAGTTCCAGAAGTCCTGACGGCTGGTTTTAAGGCTCTGGTTCAGTTGTGTTTTGAGCTACATGCTAAAAATCTGCACGCTATACAAAAGTTCATCCAAGAGATTTTCAGTCAGGATCAAAGTGGTGGACTGACACCGCTCTAGCTAAATCTATCTCTTAAGACTTTCATGCTCACCACAGGATAAACCGTGCTGAAATATGTAGGTTACCTTTACTCTGAAAACAGCTTCTGAGTGAGGATTTCAATCTTGCTCGTGTGACTGCAGACTCTCTCCCTGCTGCAGCTCCACTACAATGCTCAGCTCCACTGAGAATCAATCATTAAAAAAAAAACGAAAAGGTCACCGAGAGCAACTAAGATGATTTTCCTGGAATAATGCCCTTTCTCCCTCTGAGGCCATATGCACAAGTACAGAAAAAGCCGGAGGACTCAGCTCTCATAGTTCAGGTTATTCATGGTCACATATTAAATATAACAGTGAGTGAAAACTCCTCATAAATAGTTTGATTATGATTTGTGGGTTGAGGCAGTGGAGGAACTGTCAGCTACGCTTCCTTTTGCATTGTGAGATTTCTTCAGCGTTTATTTGCCTCTGTGCTGGATCTCCTTTTAATCACCTGATGCATTAACTCGGCGCCCCGCAGGATCTACCACAGACTCCCACACTCCAGGTTTCTGATCAATTAGTCAAATGGTGCACTTTGTGTCTGCAGAGCTTTTAGTGTGATTAATTAGACTCTGGGACGACCACAGAAGAATCATGAAAGTCGCCTACTCTTCATGAAAAAAGCCAATATTATTGAAAAAAATGGAAATGCCTCTTCCTTGAGAAAATGTTGCTTTTTATCCTCAAAAGCTTTTTGTCCAAAATACACAGACTCGACAGTCAAAAGAGGAACCAAATTATCAAGTGAAAAACACATTCATCACCTTTGGTTTAATGGAGACAGTTTGTTTTCAACATTTCCTCCAAACTAAAGGACACAATAATTAGTTTGTCTCATCCAAAATGAGCCATAAGATACTTCCTGAACCTGATGCTCGTGTCCAGAGACGCAGCTTGTGAACTCAAAATGTGGCTCCTCCCCCTTAAGGGGGGGGTTTGCCATGACATCATCCCCATGTCATTCCCTGAACGATTAGCAATGACAAGAAGCACAGAGCTGTGCTTTGTGAGGTCACCACGACCACGACCTTTAACCCCCAAAATCTAATCAGTTCATCCTTGAGTCCAAGTGAACGTTTGTGCCAAGTACGGACGGATCGACAACCCGAAGACATAAAAACAATGGGGGATCAGTGACACGTCACGTCTCCGTCTGGCTGCTGATTGGTCGACTGGAGCCACTGCAGGATCATCAAACAGATGCAGGATCACATTCCCAGTAGATTTAGACTTTACAACCCTGTGATTCTACCTCATGTGCAGTGTGATGAAAAATAAAATGACGCTGATGCTGTGACATCCTGCCTCACACACACAAACACACACACACACACACACACACACACACACAACACACACACACACACACACACACACACACACACACACACACACACACACACACACAGTCCTGTGTGAGAGGCTGTTTTTGGTCTGAATATCTACAGAGACATTTTTGCAAAACTAATAACGTCCACTTCCACCTTTGCTCCTTTACTTGCAGTGAACTGAGGGGAATTACAGGACTACTCTGTGGAGGTGTGTTTGCTCCAGGTACCAATAAAGAGATGAAATATCAGAGTCAGAGAAACTTTATTGATCCCTGCAGGGCACAGCACACAGTCTGGAAAGAGGAAGTAAAAATAGCAAACACTACTATTAACAGTTAATAATATTAAATAAATAAACAGGAAGTCGATAGAAAAATGCACAGATGCAAATGTGCAAAAAATATGATCCACAAAGTCCAGACTGAGTTTTAGATGCAAGGACTGCAGGATTTTAAATTGTCTGTTATTACAGTTCACCTGATCGTTTCATATCCCATGTTGCAATGCATGCAGGGTAATCATCTCATTAATAAAGTAATCTAAGCAGTCAGTGCAGCAGGACGACGCTGACCCAGGTTCAGTGCCTTTGGGAGACCATGTATTTCTCTTGCTGGAGCTTCTGTATTGGCTCCCTGATCCTGAGCCACCAGACCAAGCAGAAGAAGGTTGTGGGACCTTCTTTTGTCAAGATGGACTTTCTTGTTGCCTCTGTTGAAGATCTGAACAGAAGCCAGAATTTGTTTCTGGCTTGTGAAACATTATCAGAAGTCTTGTGGACTGTGATTTTAGGATTAAATCCTGAGTCCTGGTCTGTGATGGGTCTTGTGTGGGATTGTGCTGATGGATTTCGTGCTTTGTCACAGGCGCTCTGTCGGTTCTCTCCCTCGCAGCCTGTGGAGGCTTGAAGAGACTCATTTATTAGACTCTTTCATATTTATTTCTGGTTTATGTCTTTGTCGAAGCAGCTCTCTCCCTTCATGTTTTGTTTGGTTCAGTTTGACGTGTAGGAAGTGGAGCAGGATGAAAGTGTGGAGGGATTTTTGACAAAATGTCAGATGATATTTTTTTTAACCTAGAAGAAGAAATTACATAACTGTTAGTTATCATTATGTGTGAACAGGCTTATGAAATCATTTATATGCTTTAGGAAAGTGATGATTTCTGTTTCGAAACACTTTGTGTTTCTGCATAAAGTCTTCTGTCAGGGCTTGTTTTCACAGATGAAAAAAAAAAGTTAGAAAAACCCTCAAAAAGTATTTTTATTTTTTCTCAAAACTCGAAGGTAAAAATCAAACTAACTGGTTCGTTCGTTGTTCCCAAAAGTTAATGTTGGGATTTGTCAAAGTCAGGGAGGTACTTGTACCTTTTGTAGTTCCAGTCCAAACATGGACTGTTGTAATCCGGTCCACACAAAGGTGGAGTTCATTAGGGCAGCTCTCATTCGGGCTCCGTTCACCTCCCTGAACTCGAAGCGACGGGCCGGAGGTAAGACAGATTTGTGAGATGAGGTCTGTATTGTTTCGGGTCTGTGGAGGAAGGAAGCGGATTAAACTGCTCCGGAGGAACAGCAGCGAGTTCTGACTGAGGAAAACAACTGTCCTTCCCTCCATCCCTCTATCCATCCATCCCTCCATCCATCCATCCCTCCATCCATCCATCCCTCTATCCATCCATCCCTCCATCCATCCATCCCTCTATCCATCCATCCCTCCATCCATCCATCCCTCCATCCATCCATCCATCCCTCCATCCATCCCTCTATCCATCCATCCCTCCATCCATCCATCCCTCCATCCATCCATCCCTCTATCCATCCATCCCTCCATCCATCCCTCTATCCATCCATCCCTCCATCCATCCATCCATCCCTATCCATCCATCCCTCCATCCATCCATCCCTCCATCCATCCATCCATCCATCCATCCCTCTATCCATCATCCATCCATCCATCCATCCCTCCATCCATCCATCCATCCCTCTATCCATCCATCCCTCCATCCATCCCTCTATCATCCATCCATCCCTCCATCCATCCATCCCTCTATCCATCCATCCCCCATCCATCCATCCATCCCTCCATCCATCCATCCATCCATCCATCCTCTATCCATCCATCCATCCATCCATCCCTCCATCCATCCATCCATCCATCCATCCATCCCTCTATCCATCCATCCCTCCATCCATCCATCCCTCCCTCCATCCATCCCTCCATCCATCCATCCCTCCATCCCTCCATCCATCCCTCCATCCATCCATCCCTCCCTCTATCCATCCATCCCTCTATCCATCCATCCCTCCATCCATCCATCCCTCTATCCATCCATCCCTCCATCCATCCATCCCTCATCCATCCATCCATCCATCCATCCATCCCTCTATCCATCCATCCATCCATCCCTCCATCCATCCATCCCTCTATCCATCCATCCATCCATCCATCCCTCTATCCATCCATCCCTCCATCCATCCATCCCTCCATCCATCCATCCCTCCATCCATCCATCCCTCCATCCATCCATCCATCCATCCATCCCTCTATCCATCCATCCATCCATCCATCCCTCCATCCATCCATCCATCCATCCATCCATCCCTCTATCCATCCATCCCTCCATCCATCCATCCCTCCCTCCATCCATCCCTCCATCCATCCATCCCTCCATCCCTCCATCCATCCCTCCATCCATCCATCCCTCCCTCTATCCATCCATCCCTCTATCCATCCATCCCTCCATCCATCCATCCCTCTATCCATCCATCCCTCCATCCATCCATCCCTCTATCCATCCATCCATCCATCCATCCATCCCTCTATCCATCCATCCCTCCATCCATCCATCCCTCTATCCATCCATCCATCCATCCATCCCTCTATCCATCCATCCCTCCATCCATCCATCCCTCCATCCCTCCATCCATCCCTCCATCCATCCATCCCTCCCTCCATCCATCCCTCTATCCATCCATCCCTCCATCCATCCATCCCTCTATCCATCCATCCATCCATCCATCCCTCTATCCATCCATCCCTCCCTCCATCCATCCCTCCATCCCTCCATCCATCCCTCCATCCCTCCCTCCATCCCTCCCTCCCTCCCTCCATCCATCCCTCCATCCATCCATCCATCCATCCCTCCATCCATCCCTCCCTCCCTCCATCCATCCATCCCTCCATCCATCCATCCATCCATCCCTCCATCCATCCATCCATCCATCCCTCTATCCATCCATCCCTCCCTCCATCCATCCCTCCATCCCTCCATCCATCTGCTGGAGTGACTTTCAGTGTTGTTTAACTGTGTTTTAAGTGTATTTTAATATCCAAATGTGTCATGCAGAGCAAACAGAGAAGTCTGCAGAGCCTCACATTCTCCTGCGTCAACGTCAGTCAGTTAAAAACTTTAAGCACAAAGAGACGACCGAGCGGCTCAGATCAGAGCCGCCCCTGATCTGTTCATCCGTCCCCGAGGTCGGCCCCGCCTCGGCCCCCGCCTCGGAGCCGGCGACGATGCTGAGACGGGCGGGGAGGAGCGGGCTGGAGGGTGGAGGATTTGGCAGAGCGGAGGAACAGGTGGGCCCTCCGCAAACACACACACCACACTGCAGACCACACAGTAAACTGCATCTCAAATTCATACACAAGAAGAAGAACTTCAGGATTTCAAGAGAGAGAAGCAGAAGCTGTATCCAGTGGACTGGACGTCGGCAGTTTGGGGGTTAATCTTTCTTTGCACTTTGTCTCCAGACTCATTCCTGAAGATGCCGGATTTCAATATTAAGTCTTTTTTTTTTCTTTCTCCACATGGAGCAGATCCCCCGCCAGCTCCCGCAGATAACGCTGGAATTAGTTGAAGCCAACAGGATGAATGTAAAGTGGAACTCTGCAGGGATGTCTGCCGATAAGGTGGATGTATGTTCCAGCCACACGGCTGAGAGGACGACGCTTTCTCCCCTCGTGACACAAAGAGAAACCCAGTCCAGTTTATATCAAGTACGACACATGAAGCAAAGTCACTGATTTCTTTTTGTTGTTTGTTTTATCAGAGTATGAATAAATGTAATCAACCTCAGGCCTTTTTACTCTCCTGTGTCACTCGCACAAACTGCTTTTCTTGGTTTGTTGATTTAATAACAGCTGAGATCAGATCCTCACACGTGGCTCATCTGTCAGTCCAGTGCAGCGTGAGGTGAAGGCTGAACGTTCAGGAGAAGCTTTAAAAAGAGAAACTACCTTCAGCGCTGTTGTCTGCCGTCCCGACCGACTCTAACTCCACCTTTAGCTCCTGGGTCCCTGAAGTTGCTGCCGTAGAAACAGGCGGTAAGTTCTTCAGGTTCAACAGACAGTAAATAGGTCAAGGAGATTTTAAGTCAAATGTATAAATAATGCTCCTGGATTTAAATTTTTTCCCTAATTCAAATGTGATGAAGCTTCAATCAAGCACATGTGGGCCATGTGGGGGGGGTGGGGGTTGGGGGGGGGGGGGGGGTGAAGCTGCTGAGGGGAGAATTTAAAGGATTATGGGAAACATAAGGACTCAAGTTTATGATATTAGAATTTGGCATATTATGTTTCAGGCGGGGAGGATTACTCAT
>NC_079364.1:1756900-1884400 GCF_021018895.1 Seriola aureovittata
TATATTGCCAGATGTGATTGGCGTTCACTATGGATGAGTTCTGATATCCGTTTCCTGGTTGGTGAAATACCTGCTGCTGTAAATGACATTTTAAACAATAATGAAGCAGCAAACAACAATTTTCTATGTAAAGATATAGTGGAGTAATGGCGTCCTGAGCAGAAAATGAAGCCACGCCCCCTCTGCATGTGATGTCATCTGAGTGTCTCTGGTCTTTGGACCTTCTTTCCTCCACTGAAGAAGAGACCATGTTTTCACCTTAAAAAAAAAAAGCCTCAGACAAAGAAAGAGCAGAGAGCTCAGGCTGAGCGAGCTGAGGACTCTGTCAGCGTCTTTACAGGCTCCGTCAGTGTCGTTCCAGCAGCCGGTCCCAGTGGATAAGTCCAAGGCTGAATTTCTCTCCCAGTCCGACTGTGGAGCCAAGCTGAATCCCCATGCTGGCTCCCTGAGCTCTCTTCAAGAACTCACCCTTATCAAATTGTCCATTTTAGAACGAGACAACCAACAAGCACTTTGTTTTGACCCACAGAGTCCCACAAAGTCCAGCTTGAACCGGTCAAAGCTGAGCCTGTCTGACAGAGTAGAGCTGAGGCTGACAAGCTCAGTCTGAGATGTCCCAAAATGGCCACCATGCAAAAGAAAAGTCTTTCTTATTGAAGCAACAACTGGACAAGGACAGGACAAAGATCTCTGCTGCACTGGGTTAAAGAGCTAAGAAACACCGTGTCACAGTGTCATCTTCATCCACGACTGATTTAAACTGCTGAATGTTGTTGCTTGTATATTTTTAATGTGATACAAACGACTTCTGATAGTCACTTACCAAACTTAAAGAGAAATAATAATATTTTTATTGTGCTGTTTGTTTCTGTTTTAAGTCTATTTGGTCCTCTGGGGAAATCATTAGCTCATAATATTCTTACAATAAACCAGAGGTTTTAATGTCTCTGCCATGTTGCCTCATGATTACGTTAATTTAGGTCTTTTTTAACTGAATTCGCTGGAATAAAACCCTGAAATTGTCTGTTTCAGTTCAGTTTTAGGCCTGAAAAGCAGCTTCTTTTACAGCAGGTTAGTTTATCTAGCTCTATGATATATTAGCAGGGCTCTTTCCTGATGCCACTGTTCATCCCACTTTGAGAAAAAGATGCTAATTCTCTGAGAGTCTGTCTCCGTCTTCTTCTCCTTCTCTGCCGGGACAGGAAACACAAAAACATTTCATGTCTGAGAACAAGTTTCAGTTCATCTACTCTGTTTTTTTTCTTCTGTTTTTGAGCCTTAGTTACACGTTGTGCCTGTGATTGTATCTTGACGCCTGAAACTGGGTTTCCCGTGATGGCGGGGAAAGTTTTTGTGCCTGAAGGAGGAAGGTTCCTCGCTGCAGCTTTAGTCAGGCTCTAATTAGCTGCTTTACTCGCCACAAGATCCAAACGTCCCAGGATGCATCCCTGCTTTCGTTACATGTGGTGCCTGAATCCAAACTGTATCCTCAGACACACAATTAAATGTTTCGCCCTGAAATAAATCTGAGCAGTTTCTGGATCCAGTGCCAAGACATCTCAACACCAGCACCAGTATAAACTACTATCTGTACAAGGTATCTCCCTCTTTGTTTTCATCACAAACGACTGGTGGCATATAAGGTGACGTTATATGTTAGTGTTTTGTTTACAGTTAGTTTACTTACTTAAAAAACACCTACATTTACAAGGTTATGACACTGATTTTGGAGGTAAGAGTAGTGTCCTTTCACCTGCTCCCTGGAGATATCCTATCACCTGGATAACTGACAGACAAACTCCAGGGACAGTTGTTCTGCTTTTGATTGGTCTGCTGCTGCTGAAAGGTTTTGTTTCGTCTATAGATATCTGTCAAGATGCAGTTCTTTGTTATAATAATAATATAATAATATAATAATAATTTCCAATGACATGAGGCAGGTGTGTCAGATGAGGATCATGTTCTAGGCCAACAGGTTACTCTGCGAGGAAGTCTCCTTTAAAACACGTGTCCATCTACGGCTTTGTAACTAAAAGGCAAAAACAACTTCTATAGAAACAACTCAAACTCAGCACAAAGTGTGCTTAAAATCTGCAGATAAGAGGAACCAAAATGAAATCCAATTTTCTGTTTCTGATCGTTTTATTGTTGCAGACTGTCACCAAAAGCCTGGCTGCTGGTGACGCCAGAGGAGAGCCGAAAAATGACTTTAATCAAGGACATTTTCTCGTCTGCGAGGGCGGTGAACGCAACACACAGGTCCACTGGTAACAAGGTATTTAGGGCTGACAAACAGTAACATTAACCGTGATAAGTGACACACACAGTGGAGCCTCTTGTAGCAGAGCTGCTACCTCATCTACCGCACAGACGTCTTCAGTGTCTCATTCAAAGAGACATTAACGTGTTAACGAGCGACTGTCAGAGCTCCTAACGCAGCGGTCAGTCCGTCTCCCTCGTGTCTATTACTTCGCATACTGTGTAACCCTGACGCCACGCTGCCTACAGTCGCCGCACCTTCACACCTCTGAAACTTACATTTCATTCACGAAAAGCAAAAGAATAAAAGGTAATTTCCCAAAACCACACCACGTCAGACCTGGAGCCTGATCCAGAAAGCAGGTTTAACAAACTCTGAACCCTGAGCTCAGAAACCTCAGTCCTCAGTCCCAGAACAGCTGATCTGAGTCAGTTCAATCAACTCTGAGTTAAAGCCGTCATCAATGGAGCTCAGATACTACGATTCACCATGGCAACCGAGAAGAGAAAGTCTTCTCTCTTTACTCCGGTGGCATTAGGAGTTCTTATGAATTCATATGAGGAATACAAACATATGTAACAGCTGCAGCAGCAAAAAATAAATAAAAAAAAAGAGCGGGAACTGATGTGGGAGAGATTTGCTGCCTGAGTCGACGTAGACGTTTGAAATGCAAAGTTACATTATGCACAGTCCATTATTTACAACACTTTGATTTCTTTTAAGATTACACGTGAGAAAGTGAAGGGATGTGGGTGAAAAGGTTCACTGGGAAAACCTGCAAAATAAAAATGAATTACTGATCCCTGTCTGAGGAAGAATTTAATTTAAAGCTCCTCCAGTGTAAAGGTCTGTGTCCATGTGTAGTGTGATTATAGATCAGCTCTAGCTTCTATATTAATACTGTGAAAGTATCAAAGCCTCAGTCCACAGAGAAATGCACACAGCCTGTATTCAGAAACTGAGCCTTAAAACCAGCCGTCAGGACTTCTGGAACTTTGTGATGTCACAACGAAGCAGTCACCAAGCCCCGCCCACCTGGACCCACCATCCAAACCTTGCAGGACTTGGTTTCTCTGAGTGTTTTTTACCTGAATTCTGCTATATTTTTATTGGATCACTCAGAGAACAGTCAGCCAATCAGAAGAGAGACTCAGAGCCTCCTCTCCTCTGATTGGCTCACCGACCTGTTGTTACTAGAGCTCCAGAGCGAAGCCTGAGAGAGGAGATGTAAAACTACACAGAGATGGTTTTTATATCTTCTGATGGATCAACACTTCAAATAAAACACAGAAGAAGAATAAAATATTGTCATTATCGTTTCTAATTCAAACCAGTAATTTGATGCTCGTTAGAGGTTTGTGAACAGGGAACACAATGAAAATCTGCAGCAGGTGTTTCACTGCTTTTGTCACTGCTCTACAAACCGTAGCTGTTCTAATATGTTCTGTATGAAAAGAAGACAAAGAGCGATGGAGAGAAAGAACAGCATCCTGTCTGTGTGAGGCTCTGCAAATTAAATATACGCTTCGACATCGATGGGGTAATTGTGGAAAGGACACCCAGTGTCCGACAGCTGCCTCAGGCGTACACTTACACCTGTCACATCTGGCCTCGATCAACAGGGAGATTTTAACCGACTGTTTAAAACACAGTTTCAGAGTTGAAACCTTTATTCTATTTGTGTTCATGTCTTTGATCCAGATCTGGTCTTTTCTTGTCTGGATGGAGAAGACACAGTGAAATTCACTTCTTTTTTTTTTTTTGTGCTTCGCCAACCTTATGTTTCAGGGTGCATTCAAAAGCCCACGACTGTGGCAGAGCATTTCAAACATGGCAACAAGCAGCACATATACTCTCGCCCTCGCCACACTAACTTCATCTGCTCCCTGAGCTCAGCCCTAATTTCAGCTGCCAGCTGCTACAGAGATCTGACGTTATGCTCTCAGCAAAAGAAAAAGACCAGAATGTCAAATTTATTTTCCAGGGACGACACAATGTTTTGCAGTTTTTTCACATTTAAACAAAAAGCTTTCAGGTTTTCCAGGATACGTAGGAAACCTGCAGGATGTGAACACAAAGGTAAAACTTTCCACCACCCAAACATCTTTACTACATGTCTCACTTGCTGCACTCAATAATCGTCATCATGAAAAGGTAGAAAACAGCCTCGTTTCCACCTGAAAGGAACCTTGACTGAACATTCAGCTGACGGACTCCATCCTTTTCCTTCTTCCCTCTGCTCTCAGCGACACACTGTGCCGCTCAAACACACACATCCACACATGGAGCTGTGATGTAATGGATGACAAAAGCCTCATATCAACACACCTCAGTGTTTAACAAGCAGAGCCCATCGGAAACAACTTGGAAAAATGTCCAGAGGAACATCTGTCTCCATGGTGACCCGAGGGCTCGAGCCAGTAAAGCCCGAGCCGTCTGAACCGCACAGCTGCAGCTCTCCTTCTCCTCTTTCCCCCATGAGGCCCGTTGTGATCTTTATGTGCAGGACAAAGACGCTGCAACACGTCTGAGTGCAGCCGTTTACGACACCTCCAGGACCCGAGCGCGGCTCAGCTCAGCGCCGCAGCGTATAAAACACACCGACGGACAAAGCCCTGTGTTTCCGAGAGGCACCCAGGCAGTAGTAAAGCTAAAAGGGAGAGGGCAGTAAGGTGGGGTTTAAAAATGGGCACTGAGTGCTATGTGTTGTCTTATGTAAGTGTACCAGCCTCTGCTGGACTCGGCTTAGGGAACCAGGGGGTGGACAGAAGGACGGGAGGAGGACGAGGTCGACCGGTGCAACCTTCTGCATGAGCGCTCCGCTACACAACACATTTGGGAACTCTTTCAGGAGGAGACTTTATCTGTGTGTGTGTGTGTGTGTGTGTGTGTGTGTGTGTGTGTAGGCCTGAAAGAAAAGTGGTCTTCTAAAAAAAGTAGTGGAAAATCACTCTGTTTCTTGCCCAAAGTACTGATGCCTTTAATAATTCAGTGCCAAATGGGATTGTGGGAAGATGAAGCAGCAGATATGTTGGACGGAGGGGTTCTCTCCCTCAGGGCGCCGTCTTGGAAGAACTCCACTTTGTGAGAAGAGGAACAGGATGAAAACAGACAAACGAGAATCACCGCCCCGCGGATCTACGCCTCCGACAGCCACGTCTGTCCAGACTCACGGGATACGTCGGGAAGGGTTCGAAGGAATTAAATTCTTTTATCACAATTTGCATTTGAATTCTTGAGGTATGACCAAATACCTGCTTTGTGAGGTCACAGTGACCTTTGACCTTTGACCACCAAATTCTAATCAGTTCACTCTTGAGTCAAAGTGAATGTTTGTGCCACATTTGAAGAAAATTCCCTTGAGGAGTTCCTCAGATATCTCCTTCACGAGAACGAGATGGAAAACATAAAAAGTAATTAACAACAAACTAAATGTGAATCTGAGTGACTCCTGTCATCGGGGAGTCAAATCAAACAGGTATTTGTCCCGTCAGCTTTTGGGTTTTTAAACAAGTTTCACTGTAATTAACAAACACTGATGGACTCTTAGTGCTTCACGTCTTACTGCAGCTGACCAAGATGATGTCTGTATTTATTGTATCATTTGTTTTGTGATGTGTATTGACTGTTACAAACCAAATTGCCCCTCAGGGACAATAAATTCCTAATCTAAGCATTCCTGCTCCTCAGAGGATAAAATCTTTCCATCGTGGCACCATGTGACCTGAATGCCACCTTTGCCCACAGGTTACAGTATCATCTAATCCAGCTGGGAGTTTGCCTTGAAATAAATTTCCCGAGCACGCTAATACTCGTGCTTTTCCCTCCTCAGTTCATCCGAGCGCTGCGAGCGTTTCAAATCCAAAGAGAGAGAGTGTGTGCAGCACTAATCTCCCTCCACACTCTTCATATACTCCAGATCAAGAGCGAATTTCTTTCCATGCAAATGTTGTGACTGGTGAACTCCTAAAGTGAGATTACTTTCTTTTTTTTTTAATAACTGGCAGACAAGATGTAATCCTGGAGACGTATGTTCCTGGTTTAGATGAATGATCAGCTCTGAATGTTTTCAGCTTTACAGATGTTGAGTGTTTTTCATCACCACAGATTATTTCTGAAAAGTAGTCGACACAACTCATCATCAGCCACAGAATCCTCAACATCCACGTGTTTCTGTTTCATACACAGATATTAAAATGAGCCCGCGGTGTATTTTTTCGGTAAACACGTCCATCATCACTTTGCTGAAGTCGGAGAGAGAAAGAATATAAAAACAACTCAGCAGACACTTTGTGCTGCAGATTTCTCTGACTCCTCTTCTGTCATATTCACTTCATTTCCACAGTAGTGACCTCCAGAATAAAAGCACGGGAGGAGGAGCGTTACAGGCTTCACCTTGAAAAGAAGAAAGGAAGAAGAGAAATCTGAGGAAAGTATCAAATGTGGGACAGCAGAGAAAGCTCGCAGCACAGTAACGAGATGTGCAATGATTTTTCTTCTTCTTCTTCTTCTTCTTCTGTTGCACCCTGACTACATTGATTTGATGTATTAAAGATCAAAAGCTGAGCTACTCTGAGGTTTCTGTCTTCATGAAGGACACAAGTACCCTCACATTTAAGGAGGAGGAGGAGGAAAGTTTGACAGGAATCTGTGGAGTGTGAAATCTCCAACTACAGAAAGACACAAAGAATCAGAGGAATGCTAATGACTCCTCTGAGAGCTCTTGAACGCTGCTTGTTTTTGTCCAATCAGACTCAGCTGAGTTTAAAGATGTTAGGTATGTGTTTATTCGCATTTCAGCTGTGGTGACACATCACTGACTTCAAACTGAGCTGGAGAAACTGCCGCTGGGAATTGATCCCGTGGTTTTCTGCAGTGGAGTAAACTGAGGGTTGAGGGTCATCACCTGATTGGTTCGCTGCGATACAAAAGTAAAAAGAAAAATCATAATGAACAGATCTCTGATGAGTGAAGAGAGTTTCAGGAGAAAGTTTCTGAGAGTTTTGACCCGGACAAACTGGAGCTGTACTTAGTAGTCATCTCAACTGTGTGTAGAGACTGTGTGACGTCGTTTAAAACCAAGTGTCAAGCTCTGGGGCTGAAAAATGAAGAACCACATGCCTGCAGTTCCTCTAACGACCACTAGAGTCTGGCTCCAACAGTGAGTCAGTCCCCATAGACTCCCATGTTAAAATGTCCAACTTTACAGCAGAAATAAACATGTTTACCGCCTGGTACAAAAACAGTTTTGGTCTCTAGAGCTAATTTCCTCCTTTATGACACCTGTTTATGTAACTCACCTGTTTACATTTTATTAAGGACTACAGTTAAGGGGGATTGAGGGCGTGGCCTCTTTGAGTGACAGGGTGACTCTTGTGTGGGCGTGCTCGCCACAAACCAACATGCACCGAAGTCTCGACTCCTCACAAACCCCTCCTCTTTGTCCACTTTTGGATTAGCTGGGAGTTAAGGGGCGGAGTCAGGCACTGCCAAGATGGCAAAAGCGGGCAGCTCACTCTGAGCTCCAAAACCGCTCTTCAGAAACCTGTGTGTGACTTCACAGCAGCTACGTCCATCATTTTAATGTTTTCTGGCTGACTCACTCCAGATCAGGATCAATCATTAATATATCCTGTAACCACACTTAATAATGTAGTTAGCTAATGACTAGCTGATTAGCTAATGTTAACTCTTTGCCTTGCAAGTCCTGCCAGGTTACTGCTGGGTATAGCAAGCTATTAGTCAAAGCTAAAATTAAGACTTACTTATTCTGTTCTACAACCTTATACGCACCTGCTGTAACCAGACACAGATGCTAAGCTGTGACTCGACGATGACTTTTGCTTGTTGATTATTCTTCTCAGGGTTATGACCCCGAGCTGACCCAGACAGTAAATGTGACACAAACCCAAAACTAGGAGGCGACAGAAGCTCGAAAGCTTTAGCAGGGAAAATGAGAAGGTCATGTCACAGAGCATCAAGAAGGAAAACCTTTCGCCAGCTCTCTTTTATCCATTGATTTACCACAGGCAGATTATATTTGATTAAATCAGAGCTGTTGGTTTAATGAGGACAAACAGTGTGGACCCCCCCACCCCCCCACAGACTGTAAGAACCACAGAAAGCCAGAGCGCAAGGCTGTAACAGACACGGAGCAAGTAAGTGAGCCTCATCCCCACAGTAAAGAAGTCACAAGGTTGGCTGAGCAGCAGACACACACACACACACACACACACACACACACACACACACACACACACACACACAGACTCTCAGATTGATTTAATGTGAAGTGTCAGATCACTGAAGCCTCACTGGCAGAAATCCCTCACCTGTGCAGCGGCAGAGAAACACACCTCAGCGGTCCAGACAGCAGGGCCGGGTGAATGCAGAGGGAACAGAGAGTACATCTGTAGAGACGGTGTGAACAGATCTCTACACGTGGATCATCCTCCTCCCTGCGCCCCGGCCTCTCATCCTCTGAGAAAAGCTCTTCTTAACGAAGCGCGTGTGAAGCAGCCATCGACCACCTGCGAGGACAGGTGAAGACAAACAGAGGGAGGCTCTCATTAATCCTGCAGCGCTGCCTGGAGCTCGCTCAGAGCGGCGCAGCGCTCACCTGAACACAGCAAACTGTCCAAAACAAATATTTCATTCTGCGGAACAAAAAAGAAAAACGGAGAAATCACCAACTCTTTTCCAAAAACATTCAGTATAAAGTTTTGCTCCTTTTTGGGTCATTTTTAGTGAAAAAGCCAAGATTCATAATTAGGTGCCCAGACCGGAGCTGTGTGTCCTCAGGTGACGTCACCTGAGTCGGCGCCGATCAGGTCTGAATCACCTCCTCGTGGTCGTATCCCTCCGCCGCTCAGACTAGTTTCAGGTTACATCCTGTTTATCCAGAGTCAGATAAAATATTGACCATTTGTGTGAAATTTGAGGTCACCGTGATCGTGACCTTTGACCTTTGTCAATCAAAATCTAATCAGTTCGTCTCTGAGCCCAAGTGACTGTTTGTGACCAAATTTGAAGAAATTCCCTCAGATTCCCTCAGGGCATGATAACACGTTCACAACGCCAAAAACCCATGTTTTTGTGAGGTCACCGTGACCTTGACCTTTGACCTTTGTCCACCTAAGTCTAATCAGCTCGTCCTTGAGTCCAAGTGACTGTTTGTATCCAAATCTGAAGGGATACCCTTGAGGATTTCTCGAGATATTGAGTTCTCAATCATAAAATCATGTTTTGTGATGTCACCACGACCTTTGACCTTTGGCCACCAACGTCCTTTTTTTTAATACCAGATTTAAAGAAATTCCCTCGAAGCGTAACGGAGATATTGCATTTGCGAAGGTAAACTCATGTAGGTATTAAACTGAGGAACAAGACAGTTGTAATATTTGTACAGTGACACTTTATCCGAGCGCAGAGACGCAGCTCTGAGCGGAAATCATTTTTAAAATCCGAAGTGAAATGAAGAAATAAATCTCTGAAAACAGGAAATAAACTCTGCAGGTTTCCAGCTCCACAGTCACAACAGGACCCGCTCTCATCTGCTGGTCACTTCCACTTGTTTTGTTTCTCTCTCTCTCTCAGCTGACAGTCCTCATTCAGAGTGGAAAACTCTTGATTGCTAAATTACATCCGTTCAGAAACACTAATTTCGATGGATGGTTGCCATGGAGCCACGGTGACCTCACAACGGCTGTAGACGAGACAGAGCGAGCTTCATCACGCTTGTCATTACAGCGAGGGCTTTCAATCTGTCCACACCATCGTGTCGGACGTAACACCGCGTGCACTTGAAAGCAAGTACTGGAGAAACGGAAGAAGTCCTTGAAGACGTCTGCTGTCCTCGTCCTGCCGCTGTGTTTATTTAACTCGCCTCCTCAATCCTGTCATCTTCCATCTTCCCTCTGTTTTCCTGCTCCTCATTTCCACTCCTCTCATTGCCGCCGCTCTCAGTCTGGGTGTTTTTTTTTTTTAATGAATTACCTCCTGACGCCAGAATCCTGATAAGAATGCATATCTGAGCACCTGTAAATCAGCTCGGGCCTCAGAGCAACGTGAACGAAATCCAATTTTTGAGCGAGGAGGACAGACAGCTGTTACTTAAAAGGATCTCGGTGTGAGAACAGAGAATCAAGGTTACTGAGTCAGAGAGGAGGAGGAGGAGGAGGAGGAGGGAAAAGACACAGTCAATGACAGACAATCAGAGAAGACACCACTGTTGACTCACCCCACTCTGAATTATCCTATGAATATTTAACTGAATATATTCCCAGGATTTATATTTCATAATCTAATCTTAATCATAATCTTAATGAACATGAACAAAAAGGAGTTTCACTGTCACTGCTCTCACGTCTGTTTCTCATGTTCACGGCCTTCAGTTAGATTCTTCCTCGTGGTCGGGTCATCCGTTTTGTTTTGCCAATAAATCAGTTAAATTCAAATTTGATAAAGAATGAGGGTCTTTTTCAGCTCAGTCTTTCTTTGTCATTTTACTAGTATTTTGGAAGTTGACTTGCTCAGCTAAGCGTCCCTGCATCAGTGTTGGGCAGTAGCACATTACATTGGTAGTGCATGACAGTAATGTGATTACTTTTCCAGTAAGAAGTAATGGTGCACCTCTGCTTGGTGGGACTTTGGTGGAGGGTTGATATCAGTTTTGTGCACATTCAGTGGAGAAACTGATCCGAGGCGTGTTAGCTTGGTGCCAGAGGAACGTGACGCCCAGTAAGTCCTACACTGAGAAATCAGCTGGTCTGTGGACCCCCCCCCCCCCCCCCTTCATGGGGAGGACAGGACCCCTGTGTGCAGTCAGGACGAACATTAAGCCAGCTGGTGATGCTCAGTAAAATCAATCAATTGTACGTTCGAGTCTTGTAAACTACATCGTGTCGTTGTCTGTTTATATAAACGTCAAAATGATTCTTTATCTTTTCTGTAACTAGTAAAGTAACGAAAATATTACAGTTACAACACAACTGATGGATTACAGGGGATTTTTCAGGTCAGACAGTAATGCTTACATTTTGCATTTTGATTTTCCGACTTGACAGTTCTGCTCTGATGATTCTGGAGGTCTGTGCCTCTGTAACCAGGCGAGACCAGCCAGTCAGCATCCACCATCATCCGGGGGAGAGAACAGTCTGATCTCAGCAGCCCTGTGGTCATTTACTGCTGGCTGATGCCTCAGCAGAGTTTTAACCAGCAGAGACATATAATTACCTTCAAAACAACTCTCACGGTTCAAATCTAATATTTGTTGGTGCAAAACTGATTCGTCTGAGGAAAAGGTTTGTGTTTTTATTGTGAAGTTAATTCTGGATCCTTGTGTGGACAGATTATGTGACACGTATGTAAATCAGAATGATGTTTTTACGCATTAGTGACGATAAAACATCTGTTGGCTGCATCTAACGGTCAACACAGCTGAAAGCTCAGAAAAGGCTGGTGACCGAGGCGTTTGAGTTAAAATGATGTTGTCACAGGTGTAGACAGGTGTGCTGAGGTGATGCTGTTGTCCTAGCTGCAGATCGAGCGCGCTGCATCCTCCCACCTTTGGGAGTTGGGACTCCACAAACAGGTTCAAACTTGGCATCGACTCAAGAAAGCACAAGAAAGAAAGGAACAGGCTTCTACTGTTTTCTTTGATATGAAGTTCTATATAAATTCTTTAGGCTGCTACCAGCCAGGAGCATCGCTCCCCTGAACGCACACACGGCGCGGGGCTACACCTCAAACTTCTCTTCTCACACTTTCCCTTTTATTAAATCATGTGGTTAGAGCCCAGAGGCGTCTGTGTGCGCAGCGAACTGCAGCTAATGAAAGAAGATCTGTGGGTGCTCGCCCCGTGTGTGAATACAATGACGTCATTAGCATGTGTTTGCTTTCATTTCTTGGACAGGGAACAGAAATCATCCTCTGGGGAGCATTTATCTATGAACAGCCACGACAAATGCCCATCAACATTTTGTTAGATGGGGTTCATCCTCTGGGGAGCACAAAGATCCTCAGTTCATTTCCTGACAGCTTATCCTTAGATTCACTCACTTCCTGTTTACAAATGGAAATGACAGAGCTGTTAAAAGGCGGTTGAGAGGGTCACCATCATAATTGGCAGTTTTCCTCATCACTAAGAGCCATATTTGCATTTTAATAAAACACCATGCTTATTAGATAGAAAATAAATAAATAAGACAGGCCTGCTCTCACACTCAGAGGTCATGATGCTATAAATGTCTGGAGCTCTGGCCAGTAAATCAGACTCATGAGAGACGCGCTCAGAGCTGGACTGACATCAGTGAAAGTTTAGACCAAACTCGAGGAGCAGTTCTGACTATTTCTGTCCCGAGCTCAATGAGTCTGCAATGTTCTCCGGGTAGAGTCAAAGTATCCGTAACAGCCCGATAAAGAACCACTGGGGTATTAACCCCCCCCCCCCGCCCAAAAAAAGCCGCTTGTATTTCTGTTAAATATTGAAACACTGTCGCTCTTAATCACCCCAAAAATAGACCCCAGTGTCCTGAAACACAAAGATGCTTTTCATTACATTAAATAGCCTTTCATAAGCCTGCTGCAAATACTACCGAGCCACAGTCACAGCTTATTAGCAGCGGCTCTCATTTAATTACAAACACCCACTATTTGATTAACACCTGTTTTTTAGTTTTTTCCTCTATAATGAGAAAACGGAGCAGTTTAAATAAGCAGCGACCGACCGCTGCAAACTCAATACAGCGAGAACAGAGGAGCTGCATCATTAATCTCCATCAAGTTATGTTCCTGCGTCAGTGCTGCAGCAACCAGAGAGGTGGAACTTACTACACACACACACACACATGCAACATAACAATATAGTCTCTAGCAGTATATTAGTATCTAGCTGTCCATTAGCACTCGAACACACCTCCATTCACACACTGTATTAAACCACCTGCTGACAAACCAGAGAAGAAGCAGGAAAACACTGCGTTAAATCGTTTCCTCCCTCCATCTCGCTCTCTCTCTCTCTGGAAATAACGAGCAGCAATTAGATTCCGGTAATTACATGGCGGAGGTCAAGAGATGATCAGCAGGTGATTCAGCCCTCTGACGTTTGTCGTCATCATCATCATCATCATCATCATCATCATCGTTGTGGAGGGGAAGGCCCGAGCTGATACGATCCTCCGTCCCCTCTGAAAACCCCCGGAGCTGCCTTCCCAGTTAGGGAGTCTTTGAAGGGGAGGCTGCTTGGAAATGGCTTTGGCTTTGATGCAAAGCTCTGTGGATTTGTGTCAAATTGGGCCTCGGTGATGCAGCTCCTCGCAGGCGTCCATCTTAGAGAGAGGGCGAGCTGGCACATGCACACACACACACGCACACACACACACACACACACACACACACACACACACTCCAGGCCAGGCGATTTATCTTATCCGAGGCTCTAATGAGTGAAATGTGGTTTATCCTCCTCTGAAGCAGCGTTTAGTCTGGCTGCAGTGATGGAAAAGGCCTCAGAGGAGAGGCGGCCGCCGCAGACACACAGGCATGAGATATAAAAGCACGGCTCAGTAAGGTCATATGGAGCTTTAACAGAGGTACACACACACACACACACACACACACACACACAACACACACACACACACAGCTGTAGCATTATGATGGCATGTCCTATTAACTCGGCTGTAAGGGAAGTCTCTCCCTCCCTCTCTCTCTCTAAAGGGCCTCAGCACCCAGAGGGGAAACGATGCTTCAGTCCTTCACTACAGAGGAGGGACAGAGCGAGAGAGGGACGGAGGGACGTGACGGCTGCAAAGAGAAAAACGGTACAAAAATAAAACAGCTCTCGTTGAGACATGACAGTGGAGGAAGAGGAGGAGGCATCCTGTCTGGGTTCAAACAGTCAAGCAGCAGCCAAACGCCTCAGGAACAAAGTAACACACGTTAACGGTTTCAACTTTAGCTTTATTTGTATTTTATTTCCATCAAAGACGTGTTGCCAAAGCGTAGACGCAAGTTAAATCAAGTTAGACAGCACAAAGAAGATCTCTGCTCCAGGAGACAGACACGGTGTCGTTACACAAACAACAATAGTAAAATAACAATATGGGTCAACAGAAGGACAGAGTGGATCAACCGAACCTTCCTTCCACCCTTCGCACATGACACATCAGCAGAGTCGAGAAACAAACCTCAGACTGCAGAGAAATCTATTTGCTAATCAATAACATATTTTCAAACATCCATTTCTAAAGATTAGCGTCTGAATAAATAAATAAAAAGCTTGTAACCTTTAACAATGCAGCGCATCGTTCACTTCCACCAGGTTTTACCTCCTGATCTGTATCTAGGATATTTGATAATGACGTCGGACCACAGGTTTCTACGGTTACGGGCTACCTGTCAGTGGCTTTGCTAACTGGGCTAACGTTACTCATACTGTCAGAACGCAGGCTCGGTTTGACTCGTCACATCTGAATCCTTTCAAAGTCCTTCTTCAACTTCCAGACGTGTTACTTTCATCATTTATAATGAACTAAATCAAATCAACAACAAGTCACACACTGAGTTCAGATCTGTGCTCAGCTGAAATCCCTCAGTTTTTAGTGGCAGCTGCTAAACGAATCATTAACATTAATGAAGCTATTTAATGATGACGACCTGTAGCTCCAACATGAACGTGAGCTGAGCAGCAGAAGATCTTGACTGTTGTGAAATAACAGCTGCGTCAAACTGACTTTTACACCTGATTCTTCACAAACTACTTGACCCAGATCCTGGAGCTCCGGATCCAGAACTCTGAGGCTAACGAGCTGAAGGTGTTGATCGTTTTCTACATTAGTCTGTGCTGATAAAAAAACTAAACAAAAACAAGGGCAGATAAAAGGTTCAATGAGAGATTCGTCAGCGGCTGAGCTTCATGAATTTGGGTTTTCTGCCAGACCAGAAACCAGAACCAGAACTCAAAGAAGCTGGGCTGACACCTGACTGCAATATATTCTGCACGTGTTCACGCCTGCAGTAACACGAGTTTAGATTTCCAGACGCATCACGTTAATATCGGGAGTAAATGAAAAGCAAAATGACTGTATTTGATCATTTTTCAGAACTCTGACACCTTTTCATTACAATCCAAGCTCTGGACAACACATGCAGATAAAGTGAGAAATGAAGAAGGAAAAATTTTGCGTGGAAGCAGCTTTACATTCTTCTACTGATTCACCAAGGACAGTTTGAATAAGCTCTTCTCTTCTCTTCTTCATCTCTTAGAGGGAAAGACTGGAATTCAATTCAAAATCCAGCCCTGGCTGTTTTCACCTCGTGATTAACCTTCTTTTTGACCTCAGCTGGGGTCAAAAGGTCAGTGTGAATCCTCCTCCGAACCAACAGCAGCCGCTAATTGAATTAGTTTGTGTGAAGAGTGACGGCAATGACAGAAAGACGGAGCTGGGTGGATTGAAGGGCTCCTCATTCATTCATCCTGTTTCCTCCCTCCACTGCTTTATTCACCTTTTCATTTATTACTGCGCCCATAGAGAACATTATATAAACACACACACACACACACACACACACTGTCCAAGGAGACAGGGATATGGAGCAGTGAGTCACTGCGTGTGAGGCATTTATCATTGGAGTCTGATCTGACATCAGCTGTCAGGATAAACGGTGATTGGACCGGGCCTTGACTTCTGAGTGACTCTGCAGAAAGTAATGCTGATAACATCTAGGAAGAGTCGCACTGCGTGGGAAATACGCCATTACACTCAGAGTCAGTACATGTTGAGATTAGCTTAGCATAAGGACTGACAGCAGGGGGAAACTTCCGGCTCTGAGACCCAGGGTTTAAACCAGCTGATTATTCCTGTTAGAATCAGTCAGTAAAAGTATTGATCAGCAGTAATGTGATTATATTTTTTAGCTTTAACTACTTTAAACCTGCATAACTGATTTTTTACATACATTTGATAGTGCTGGACTGAGGAAAGTAAGTAGTTTAAAGCTCCTCCAGTGTAAAGGTCTGTGTCCATGTGTAGTGTGATTATAGATCAGCTCTAGCTTCTATATTAATACTGTGAAAGTATCAAAGCCTCAGTCCACAGAGAAATGCACACAGCCTGTATTCAGAAACTGAGCCTTAAAACCAGCCGTCAGGACTTCTGGAACTTTGTGATGTCACAACAAAGCAGTCACCAAGCCCCGCCCACCTGGACCCACCATCCAAACCTTGCAGGATTTGGTTTCTCTGAGTGTTTTACCTGAAATCTGTTATATTTTTATTGGATCACTCAGAAAACAGTCAGAGCCAATCAGAAGAGAGGCTCAGAGCCTCCTCTCTTCTGATTGGCTCACCGACCTGTTGTTACTAGAGCTGCAGAGAGAAGCCTGAGAGAGGAGATGTAAAACTACACTGAGATGGTTTTTGGTTCTTAAAACCACAAATACATCTTCTTATGGATCAACACTTCAAATAAAACACAGAAGAAGAAAATATTGACCTTTAACAAGTTGTGTAATCACTGCACCTGTTGTGTTTTTGCCTTTTAAGTATGTAATGTTCTATTAGTTAGATTTGCCAATGAACTTTTCCCACCACAGACCTAAACTATAAAACTAGCATATACATTTCATAACTGCAGCACCAGAGCGGCACACCAGCAGGTCCTGATCCCCCCTAGTCCTCACAGGACTCAGCTCTTCTAAAAACAGGGTCTGCCCACTCGTCTGCCTCTTTCTGAGCTTTATCCCCCCTCTCTGCATCAAGACACTGACAGACTCTTTCATCAGCTGACATTAGATCCTGCTTATGATGAAAGGCCAAAACTAGCATTAGCAGTCTTAGCTATAAATAGCACAGCTCCAATTAGCCCGCCGTTGCCCCCCTTTAGAACAACTGTGTCAGAGAGAATGAGCTGTGATGCCAAGTCGAGGCCCTGCTGTGTCCCGCGAGTGGGAAACCACGTGTCCCCCAAAAAATGAAGACAAAGGTCGAATGAGACTGAGTGCACAGTCAGTGAGATATGTGGAAAATGTTTGCACAGACGCTGGTCACAGTCTGGACTGAAATTCAACCACAGGGATTTTAATCTTAAAAGTGAAGCGGGGGAATCAAAGGCACCTCTCCCTCCTGCAGAAGGTGCAGAGTCACCACCAGAGAATGTGCAACACCTTAAATAAACTGCTGACTGCAGTCGATGTTACATTAGGTTGAAAAAAGACATGGGGCTGATGGGACAAGGTTAAGGTGTGTGAGACTGCTCTGCAGGGATCTGGTCTTAGAATAGTCAAATGTCCCCAAAGACCCACAGGTTTAATTCCCAGCAGCAGTCCCTGCGGCTTGGTATTCCATTCCAGCAATCATAATTGTTCATGGGCAGGTTGCCAGCATAGCTCCCCGTCCCTGATAGGCTCCTGCTGGGGGGGGGGGGGGTTGTTTTTCCTTGTAAAGTAATTGAAGGTATTATGTGGAAAGCAATGGCTGCAGCTCCATGTTTAACAGAGGCAGCACATGTCCGCAGCCTCCACAGTCGAACAGGAGAGTCAACGGGGAATCAGACCCTGTTTCACAAGAGTTTTTAAACCTTCAGCAGCCCCACTGTTCCCCCCAGGCCAACACACACATGTACGTTCTGATGCCCCCAACACACAAACATGTTGTATAGACAGAAGTGGTGGTAAAGGTATGGTGGGTAGGACGTTAAAAACCAAACACGTATGTCGCTGGCCGTGGTCAGAAAAACATAAGCAGCCCCCCCCCCCCATTCATTTCAATGAGACCATTGTGTTGGGAGATGTGGTCAGTGCTAATATGGAGGGCAATGCAAGCACACAGTCTGGTTGATCACTTTGTAATGCAAATTGAAAATTTAAGAAAAATTCAGAAAAGACAGACACAGACAGAGACACAGATAGAGACAGAGACACAGACACAGACAGAGACACAGACACAGACAGAGACACAGAGACACCGACAGAGACACAGAAAGAGACACAGACACACAGAGACACAGACAGAGACACAGACAGAGACAGAGACACAGACAGAGACACAGACAAAGACAGAGACAGAGACACAGACACACAGACACACAGAGACACAGACAGAGACACAGACAGAGACAGAGACACAGACAGAGACACAGACAGAGACAGAGACAGAGACACAGACAGAGACACAGACAGAGACACAGAGACACCGACAGAGACACAGAAAGAGACACAGACACACAGAGACACAGACAGAGACACAGACAGAGACAGAGACACAGACAGAGACACAGACAAAGACAGAGACAGAGACACAGACACACAGACACACAGAGACACAGACAGAGACACAGACAGAGACAGAGACACAGACAGAGACACAGACAGAGACAGAGACACAGACAGAGACAGAGACACAGACAGAGACACAGACAGAGACACAGACAGAGACACAGACAGAGACACAGACACAGACAAAGACAGAGACAGAGACAGAGACACAGACAGAGACACAGAGACAGAGACACAGACAAAGACACAGAGACACAGACAGAGACAGAGACACAGACAGAGACACAGACACGGACAGAGACACAGACATGGACAGAGACACAGACAAAGACAGAGACACAGACAGAGACACAGACAGAGACACTGACACAGACAGAGACACAGACAGAGAAACAGACAGTGACACGGACAGAGACACAGACAGAGACAGAGGCACAGACAAAGACAGAGACACAGACAAAGACAGAGACACAGACACAGACAAAGACAGAGACACAGACAGAGACACGGACAGAGACACAGACACAGACACAGACACAGACAGAGACACAGACAGAGACACAGACAGAGACACAGACACAGACAGAGACACAGACAGAGACACGGACAGAGACACAGACAGAGACACAGACACCGACAGAGACACAGACACAGACACAGACACAAACACAGACACAGACACAGACAGAGACACAGACAAAGACAGAAACACAGACAGAGACACGGACAGAGACACAGACAGAGACACAGACACAGACAGAGACACAGACACAGACACAAACACAGACACAGACAGAGACACAGACAGAGACACAGACAAAGACAGAGACAGAGACAGAGACACAGACACAGACACAGACACAGACAGAGACACAGACACCGACAGAGACACAGACACAGACACAGACACAGACACAAACACAGACACAGACAGAGACACAGACACAGAGACACAGACAAAGACAGAGACACGGACAGAGACACAGACAGAGACACAGACACAGACACAGACACAGACAGAGACACGGACAGAGACACAGACAGAGACACAGACACAGACACAGACACAGACAGAGACACAGACAAAGACACAGACACAGACAGAGACACAGACACAGACAGAGACACAGACAGAGACAGACAGAGACAGAGACAGAGACACAGACAAAGACACAGACACAGACACAGACAGAGACACAGACAAAGACAGAGACAGAGACACAGACAGAGACACAGACAAAGACACAGACAGAGACAGAGACACAGACAGAGACACAGACACAGACAGAGACACAGACACAAACACAGACACAGACAGAGACACAGACACAGAGACACAGACAAAGACAGAGACACGGACAGAGACACAGACAGAGACACAGACACAGACACAGACACAGACAGAGACACAGACAGAGACACAGACAGAGACACAGACACAGACACAGACACAGACAGAGACACAGACAAAGACACAGACACAGACAGAGACACAGACACAAACAGAGACAGAGACAGAGACAGACAGAGACAGAGACAGAGACACAGACAAAGACACAGACACAGACACAGACAGAGACACAGACAAAGACAGAGACAGAGACACAGACAGAGACAGAGACAAAGCTGTAAATAGAAACAGAGCACGTAGATGGGAAATGCTGTCAGTATTTGCTCGGTCACAGATCTGACAAACTGATGGATGTAACGATGTCAGTTAAACTGCTGTTGCTATGGAACTGTGTCAGCAGCGGTTGCCATGGCAACAGAATGTTCAACTGAAACCAACTGGATCATATTTAATTTGCCTCATCATCAGTACCTGAAACAAACACGTCTCCACCCAGCTGCTTGCATTTTCACAAACAGGCTTCTGTTTTGTTTCTTTTTTTCTTTCCTTTCTTTCCATTTTTCCGGCGAGGCCGATCCCTGCAGACCGGTCTGATTTCTGTCTGTGTGAAACCAAGCAGCTGCTGGGTTTAAGAAAGCGTTCAGATGAACTGCCAAAAAGAGGAGGCAGTGAAGTGCACATTCACATCAGACTCGAGCCTCATCATCATGAAGCGAATCAACTGTTCTCTGTCTATGACTGAAACCACAGTTGGAGAGAAAAACTATTCTCTACTCGTCCTGATGGAGAGTCCCATTGTCATGGAGTCGGTGCTCCTGAACACGAAGTCCGTGTCGGCCGTTAAACAGATGAAAATAGCCTGTTCTGGTCCGAGCAGGTCACACACTGAAATAACACCATCACATCATCACGCTGCACGTCTCATGCTCACACTGAGTCACTGCAGTCACTAAATACCAGACGGGTGGTGCACAGGGAGGATGTCAGCTCCATCAACTGTCTCAAAATACTGAGAGACAGAGTTACCAATGTTCAGAGCTCTATCAGTGACTTCCTGTTATCATTATCTCTTAAAACAAGAGGGGAAGATACTCCATGCATCAGTTCCCTCTACTTTAAAATGACAGCTGAATACAGAAATTCAACTTTTTACAGAACGCAGCCATTTAAAAACAAATATTTATTTCCTTGCCGGTCCAAGGTGCAACATCCAGAATTCAGGTCCAACGCTGGGCCTTCGTCACACATTAACCCTCTGTCTGTGTCTGAATCACCGTCTGTGTCCAAAATAAAATGTTTTAATTCAAATTTAACCAAGACAAACTGACTCCTATTGACAGGAGGTTGCAGAGAGGTTAACTGAAGAAATTAGAAAATATGTTTCTTTGTTTGGAATAATCGAAAACATGAGTGATATTAAAAAAGAGAGAGAGAGAGAGAGAGCACAGAGCGGTGATGGTGACTGAAACCCCAGAGGAAGCTGAAGTCTGAGGAAACAACAACTGTCATCACGAGCTGCAAAACATCCTTCAACAGACAGAGAGAGAGAAAGAAAAGCATCTCAGATCATTAACAGGACGTGTGGATCTGTCAGAGATGTTTTCTAAAGTTTTTCAATCGTTGGCTGAAGCCAAGTGTTCCTGCAAATTAATGAGCAACAAAATCTTATATGAAACAAGTGTCTGACAGAGAGAGATGAGTCACGAGAGCACGGTATAAATACCAGGCTACAGTCCTGGACACACAGGAAGAGGCATCAACGTGGTAGTTTTGTGTCATCCTGTCATAATGTTCAGCACTTCAGATTCTCATTTTAGCAGCGAGTGACACGGTCAGGCGCTCAGACAGACAGACACTGTGATATTATGATATTATTATCATGCTGTGGGAGGAAGTGGTGGAATTATAATTATAATATTGTATTTTATGTTTCAGGTATAATCGATGCTGCCACTTAACAGCACAAGTTTTATTTGTCACATGCCAAGGTTCAATGTGCAGTAAGCAAAGCAGTGAGATGAGAGTCGGACTCAGCAGCAGAACCGACTGACTGCAAACCAGCCAATCACAGCTGACATTGGGGGGGGGTGGGAGCAGGAGTACCTGGAGGAAACATGCAAGCTCCACAAAGGAAGAACCTCTGACAGCTGACGGGTTCGAACCCTTCAGACTCAAACACCATAAATGTGGCTAAGCTAGTGGAAATACAAGCTGGAATGGCACAAAGCTAATCTACCGTTAGCGGGGCTGAGACACTACGAGAGCCAGCAGCATCGACAACCAGCAAGCTTCAGTCAGTTACTCTCGATGAAAACACTTTTCACAACCATCATATCAATCAAAAACAGTCAGTCATTTATATGCACGGTTATTTATTTGCACTAATGAACTCATTCTCCCATGTTATTGTCGTTCTCATTTTAATATTACAAGTTGTTTTTTTTATTCTTGCTCTGATGTTGTTTCTTCGTGTCACTGTTGTTTTCTTGATGCGTGCGGTTTGTTTTGCACTGGATGTGCGTGTTCTTTTTTTGTGTGTGTATTTGTGTGTTTTTAATGTCACTGTGCCTCCAAATAAAGTTTTTCTTAAATTAAATGAAAGTTTAAAAATACAGCATGCAGTAAAAGAAATATCCTTAACTGACAGGTATAATATGTATGAATTAGGTAAATGTCAATAATGACATCTTACTACCCGTGCGATGCTCATAATTGTGTAATTTGAATACGAAATGATGATTAAATTGAAGATAATAAAGTTTGTAACGCACCAACTCTCTCACTGCTCCGTGCTGCAGATGTTCTGTTCCATGTAACTGAGGTAAAATAAAAGAATCGCTCACTAAAGACCAAAATTAAATATATTTTCAAGCTAAAACTGCTTCAATCTTTGTCTCATTTTCATGCAGCTCGCACTGGTGCACGTTAATGACAATAATCCCAGTAATATAAATGATTATATTCATCATGGTAATTCTACAATCGGTTACCTGACCCTCAGATGTAAATCAGACTTCCTCTTGAGTCCATCTAGGTTTGGGTCTGATCTGGTTTCTGGCTCTGGGAGTGTTGTGCGTGTTCATCAATATTCAGAGCACCGACATCCAACACTGGAGGAACATTAATTTTTAATTTGAGTGATGATCCCCTTTAAGAGTGGATTCTGTCGGAGGCCGAGGGCTGGAAAAGATTTCTGAAATCCAAACTGAGCGAGGCGTTCCTGGCAGAGACGGAGGCACTGCAGCGATAAAAGCCCGCCGGCTGAAAGCTGAATCCCCTCCAGACAATATACAGGATATAGTACATCATCATTTTATGATGTTTGATGGATCCATGAGTCACGGGGAGATGAAGGGCTGTGATTTAGTGTTTTTGGTGGAAGAACATTCTCTCAGCCTGCCGCATCTACTTTAAATTATTGATTCCTTGCATTTTCTTCTGAATGGCATTCAACAGACTGCACGGCTGAAAACACCTGAACCTGTTGCTTTCAGCCGGCAGGTTTACTGCACCGACTGAGGGGGTGGGAATCAGTCAGTGTTTCCTCTGATAGATTTTGCTCCCGTCCGACTGTCTGATGAGTTTTTGTGTAAAATGGCGGCTCTGTAAATTCTCTTGTTCTCTCTCTCTCTTCTTCCTCAGACTGACATTCAAACCTTTACTCTTGATGTTTTCCATCAGTAAAATACGTAACTTCTGTAACAAAAGACGGTGTTGAGAGATGTCGGGAAGTAGCGTGGGGTCATGGGAGTTGTTGTCTTCACTGTGTCGTCCAGTTCTGATTCCTTCAGTGGTTCAGGAGGTTTTTTACCAGCAGCTGGGGATTAAAACCAGTAGAAACTCTAAATAATACAGTTTCATTTTAAAAATGAGTGATTCACCGATGCTGTTCAGTGGACACAAGATGTCTTGGAGAGGCTGGGAGCTGAACTGTCCAAGCTAACTTCAGATCCAGACGTCCGACGACTGAAATCCTTCATCTGGTTCAAACACAGAGCTGAAACCCACCGAGGTGTAAAAAGTGAATCTTAAAAATGTGACTTAAAACTAGATAAAAATCAGTTTTGAGCTTCTGCCAGGCAACCACAACACTGGCACATGCACAAAGAGGATATGATGTCATGGACAGGCGACCAATGAAATGGAGCGTTACCATGATTAAAATCACAGATTTCTCTGGTTTGAGAATTGATGGAAACATTTAAGACAATGTCAGAACACAACTCAACAACATGTAGAACACAGGTCTGTTTGTTGTTAGAAGATTTAACGTGCAAAAGTTACAGATTATAACTTTAAATATTTACTGCTGGAAATACACTAAAGAATGAAAAGTGTCCACATATTTTTGTCCACATTGGATCATTTGTCTTAATGTTACAGAATATAATGATGCACCTTTCCCGTCTCAACATGACAGTGTGGCTTTTAAAGAAAACTGTATCAAACAGACACACACACACACACACACACACACACACACACACTTTAAAAAGCTGTCTTCCAGTGTGGATCTGGAGGACTGTGCCAACACAGATGGCTCTGGCAAATAAAAAAATAAAAAGAAAGAAACGCAGGGTCATCCAGACAAACCATTAAACTTGGCTCAAGTTTTGCTGTAAAAAACAACAGCCCTGAGGAACACACTGTGTCGGCCAATCAAATATGAGTAAGTGCTCGGTCCAGATTATTATGTGTAGTGTAATTCTACTGTTTATCTCGTGCAGCATCGCTTCATTAAGACTGGACTTTTTAAGGCCAATATACTGTATATTTAATGATATGTGATTTAAATCTAATGACGATAAACCAGCTAATGTCTTTTATTTATTTAGTTCTTCTATTTTAAAACATTTGATTTGATTTAGATTTAAATTTGGTTGTATAGGAACTGTGCTTCTTTGGCGTTTGGTCACACATGAAGCAGTACAAATATATGTGCAGAGAGCGAGTATCAGCTGATATATTGACCCGGCTGATCAATCGGTTCATGCAGCTATGTGGCAATATCAAAACTTACAAACAGCCTCTTTAATGCAGGATCATTTCCAGACTGAATGTTCACTCAGCGATGATGGTTTTCACAACAGACTGAATTACCATAATATTTGCTGCACAGATTCCCATTCACTGGAGAATGACTTCATTACTTTGGTGCCTTCCAGACTTACAGGTTACTTACAGGTCAGATACGTAGCGTACCTTCAGTAAACACTTCCAAAACCTGAAGAACAGCAGAATAAAACCCCCTCTCTTTATCTCCTTTCCTCTGTTAGCAGCTTGTGAAATGAGAATCGGTCGAGATGTATCTGGGTTAAGAGCAGCACTTCAATAAGAAACCTCTCAGCGGCCTCCTACGTCTCCGTGTTGGAGATGACAGGACGAGTAAACAGTCCTGACTTGTTGTGGTCCAATATTTTGCTCTTTTTTAGAATACAAGCAGATCTACAGCACGCCACGGCCCGCGCTTCGCTTCCTGAGCAACACGCAGAGGCAGAAACACACAGGAAGTGTTAGTGTGTGTGTGTGTGTGTGTGTGTGTGTGTGTGTGTGCTGCAGGGCTGCTGACACTGTGTGACACACCGAACCTGAATACACCAGAAACAGGAATGAGTCAGGCTGTCCCACAAAGCACACTAACGTGGTTGGACTGTTGCTGCAGCTGAGCAGTGCAGATAGAGGCTGAGACAGGAGCCCGACGAGACGAACGTGTGTTTGTGCGAGCCGGCCGAGGAGATACTGGTTTCTCCTCCAGCGCCTGTCTGCTGGTGTCAGCTGCCCGGGGGGGGCCACGCTGTACTGTATCTACTGCAGGTTTTCGATGGCTTTGTCACGTTTCAAGATGCAGTTTTAACTCGCGGTATCGCCTCGCCACCTCGCAGAAAACACCAAGGTCAGCAAAGGAACGACGGCTGCACTCTCTCCACACAAAATGAGTTCTGACAGTGTTTTCTGCTGATTATAATGAGAACAAATTGAGCTTTAAGTGCGCTGGGTGATGAAGGAGCGTGGGGCTGTTAATGCCTGGCCCTGCGGGGTCAGTAAACAGCCCGACACAGACACAGCAGCGCAGGACAAATCTAATTAATGCCGCAGTGTAAGTGGTTTAATTTGACATTTGTACATTTACAACCACCACAAGGAAACACACAGATAACACGCAGACAGGATTAACTCATGTCTTGGTCATCATAACTACACATGACAACATTCAAACTGAAGTTTTAATGACTTCCTGTAACTGTGGTGTGCACTGAAAACAAAGTGAAGCCCAGTTCACACAGTAAACTGCTCTGTGCGAGCACAGGATCTCACAGGACATAAAGTGTGGATGGAAACGACTTGAACGACAAAGTCAGTTACTGCTCCACGCATCCATTTCCATCCACTTAATCCAGGGTTGAGGCGCAGTCGCAGCGGGCGAAGCCAGGTCGCCCAGACATCCCCCTGACCAGATATATAATCTCTCCAGCGTGCTCTGGGTCTTTCCCGCTGCCTCCTACAGATGGACTTACCTGAAGGACCTCCAGTGGGGGGGGGGGGGGGGGGCACAACAACTCTCTGAGGCTGAGTGCAGACGCCCTCAATCCTCAATCTGTCAGTCACTACCCAGACCTGGTGGCTGTAGGTGAGGATCAGAATGTAGATCGACCGGTACACCGAGAGCTTCGTCTTCCGGCTCAGCTCCCTCGTCACCACAACGGTCAGGTACGACACCCGCTTCACTGCTGACTCCGCCCGACCCACCTGTCAAATCACCCGCTCAAACTAGCTGCAAACTTTAACTACAGACTCCATTAGGACTTTAGTCATCTCAACATCTGGATTAGGACTCTTTCATTTACTGTTAGCCACCATCTGCCTTTGTTTTCTCCGATACATGTAAATCAGGGTCAGCTAGCTACCATGACTGTAAAGTCTTTATTTTTAGATATTTATTTTAGATATTTCCCCACAGTGTTTTAAACGTACTGTGACTTAATGACTTTATTTCCTTAATAATTTCAGGAAGGTAACTTGGTGATGAATGTCTGGCTGAGCTCCATCTGGCCCGCCGGCTGCAGCTTGTTATGTAGCGGCGAGGGCTGCGAGGGAAACCCGGTTAACGGAGAGCGGGCGGCTCATCAGGCAGCAGGTATGAAACTGAATCTCTATCAGCTGATGATCAAACAGCAGCTGGTGCTGGAGACGGTGCGGTGAACTTTAATTTTTATCTTTTCAGAGCTTGGCAGAGACACAGCAGCAGCTTCTCCGTGTGGATTTAGCCTGAAGTATGTGTTTATTAATCTGTGTAGTCTCCACACCTGATATTTTGTTTACCTGCTGCTTGCTAATAAGAGTCTACCTGCATGATATGATGGAGATATATTTGATTATTGACTAAAACTAAGTGTTTTTGCCCAATTTAGTGAGATTGTGTTTCTTTAGGGGTCCGAGCAGCGAAGGCTAGATAACTACTAGAGAAAAACTCATGACATTTGACAGATCGGCTGCACATTCCACTAACGACTCAGGCACAAAAAGGGAAAATAATTGTCCCGTAGGAGGCGCTATAATAATGAAGTAAACATTTGTGCAATTTTCTCATAAATGGCTCGGGTGACATTCAAAATTCTTTTTCCATTTTCATCTCTGAAATCATCTGCATCTTTGCTCTCAAAAGAAAATTGAGCGTTAATCAGCTACCTGGATGAAAACGACTTCAGAAACTTCAACCTGCTGCTAACGAGCTAGTCAAAGCTCAGGGTGAGAGACACGGAGGAGGAGGAGGAGGAGGAAGTGCGAGCCAGTATCCTCACCTGCTAGAGGTCTCACCTGATGCAACCTTCTTTTCTCAGGCTCTAAAGCAGCATAAAAACCTTTTGAGAACTTAAACCCTACAATAAAAGTCAAGGGGTTAAGCTCTCAGGTGGTTTTTATTTCATGCTTCTATCTGCTTCACAGGCTGAGAAATAAAGGTTTTAGTGAACGTCAAGTTTTTCAGGTTTTAGGAGGTTGTTTTCAAACAGTGCTGAGGTTTTGTTTTTCTTTGTTTTTCTTTGGGGGGGGGGGGGGGGGGGGTAAGGTCCTAATGGGTTAAAGGCTGTGTGGTTTGACAGGAGGGGTTCAGTCAGGTTTTTAACAGTTTATCTTGATGATCTAAACCTATCTGGAGTTCAAACTGACAGTGAACGCACCTGAAACACGACTCCAGTGAGCACAGCAGGTCGAACGTTGAAGAACACTATTTTTCTTTTCTATGAGTCTATTTATTTCTGAAAAGCTCCGCACCAACAACACTGTAAAAACTCCATGTGTCTGACCTTGACTTTCTGAGTGTTAATCACAAAGCTTTTTTATCGTCTTAACAGCAGTTTGATTATTTAGAAATATTTATACGAAGTAGAAAATACAGACTGCAGATTTTCTGAATATTAACGTGATAAACTGTCCTCTCTGATGAGGAGATGTTTCTTATTTTCCCCGAGCAGCACAGATGAGAAACCTGCCGACCTGAGCTCAGTGCAGCAGGTTAATGATGAATTAGCCCGCGGTTCTGCTGACAGCAAACACAAAGAGCCGTCGGAGAGCCAGGCGCCGCTAACGAGCAAACAGAGAAACAGCCAATTAGACAGCTCAGATAAAATCCTTAAATAAATGTGAACATGCTGAAAATAAGTGTTAATATATCTGACACTCAGAATATGACTCAGAGCAGCAGCTGTTGTTTGTCTGTGTCCCACACACAGTCTAAGATGGCCGAGGAACAGTGGGCACATTGAGAACAGGCTGACGTGGGCCGAGAACCACGACGATGACTGATCGACAACGACCTTTGACCTGTTCATCGGGACGACAGCCAATACTCTGTCCACACGGGAAAGACATTTAGACATTTAAAACCTAAGAAATGAATGTTTCTGTTGCATATAAACACAGCTCTGTGCAAAAGCTTCAGGCACTGAAAGTGAAATGAGGATTTTTCCAAAATAATGACATGAATATTTTTAGAGAAAAATTAGAAATTCAAATAAAACTTGACTAAAAAGTAGAGTTACCGCCTTGTGGTTGTTTCCTCCACCAAGCAGCCAAGTTGCAGGAAATACGGTCACAGAGTTACAGCGTTGAATTGTGTGTTATTGCAGCACATTATGATGTCACAGTGAAGTTGACCTTTGACCTTTTGGATATTTTATATATAATCCTTACAGACTAAACTGTGTCATAGTTAATGAATGATTTTGTGAGTTACGGCCAAAAACGCGATGAAATTCCCTCTGGGCGTTTCTGAAATATGGCATTCGTGAGATCACTGTGACCTTGAACTTTGACCTTTGACCGCCAAAAACTAGTGAGTCGCTAGCTCAAAGTGACCAAACGAGCCGGGGGCTAGCTGGTTAGCATGTTAACTTAAACAGAAGATGTGAAACAGACAAGAGTTTGGTGTTTGTTTCCACCTCTGGAGACAGATGTTGGTGAGTAAAGGAACGAAGTGTGATGCTGAACTCACAACGTTTCTTCTAGACTGGTAAGTAAACAGCTGCTAATGCTAACGTTAGCTATGTAGCAATAGATAAACTTACAAATAGCTCCTTTAACGTTAGCTTACATACAGTAACAGTAGCACATTACTGTTTATTTAACTTTCACTCTTTTGAAAAAATAAACAGTATATTGTTGCTGTTTTAACTTAATAATTCCCCGTTTTAAAATGTGTTTTAATTGATATTAATCCATTTTCAAAACTGTTATTGTCATTGATTTTCTGCAGAAGTTTCATGTCATCACAACAATAATATCATAATTCTGATGGAGCTGATGAAGATATTTAACACTGTGTGTGCATCAGATAAGAGGAAGTGAGGAAGAAGTGATGGGGGGGTGAAAAGAAGGAATATGAGCGACTGAGAACAGGTGGAGAGCGGTGATGAACGGGAACAGAGAAGTTTTCCAAAGCTCAGGTGGCGTTATTAAAATGCTCACGCCGTCGTCTCAGACGCGGCGTGACGGAGAGTTACTTCAGCAGCAATCTGGAAAGTAATCAGGCCAATTTGTTACCTAAATGACTCGTGTCCCACTGGAGGAATGCTGGTCTGAAATCAGCTGAGTGATTTGTCATGCTGACAGGAACAAAGCTGAAGCAGCGGTGTGAACAGCGCGGCTTGGCAGTGAATAAACAACAAATTACAACAACTTCTGACCTGAGTAACAGGAGTCACGGCGACGGAAACACACTCTGCTCACAAACCAGGAGGAAGTTTAAAAAGTTTTGCGTGTTAATAAGAAGCAGGAGAGGAATCGAGACGTGTTGAGGAGGAGAGGACGACACATGTCAATCACTGGCCGTCATGGCGTTCCCAGAAAAGACGCCTATTTTTAGACCAGAGTGAAAAAAGAAAAGAAACGAGCCTGGACTGTTTCTGTTGGAAAAGAGAGGAGATGGTACAGACTCGCTATAAACAACACGCTAAAAACATGCCATCCAACATCCCAAACTCAGTTCAGGTCCGAGGTCTGCACAGGTGTCATCTGCGCATGAATGTGATTGGACGTGACAGGACCTTAGTGTCATAACACGAACGATGCATGAATCGAAACATAACCAAAGGCTTTGAATGCGTCGTTAACGTGTTAAGAGATGGTGGCGCTGTGGAGATCTCCGACACGAAACTATCTCCACATGCTCAAACAGCACGCCTCAACCCGTGACATCAAAATCCAACAACTCCTCCGTCCTGCACGACCGCACGGGTCGTTTGTTCCAACCCTCCGATACGACGTGCCGGACGTTGGTTGTCATGGTTACAGTAATAAACATGCAGAGTGTACCAACAGTGGCTCGGGTTAAAATAAGCGCTTCCTTAAGATTAGACAGTCTTTGTCGTCATGGTTACAGTAATAACAGCGTTGATAACTTCGTCGATCGGTCGTGGAGAATAGAATCAACATAAACTGCTGGTTTCACATGGGAACTGAACACCGTCCATCCACCAACAGCTCCTCCTCCTCCTGACGTGGACTCATCTCTCTTTACACCACGTCACCGACACTTTTCTCTTTGCTCCCGCCATAATTAACCACGACCACTAGATGTCGCCTAGCAACAAAACGTAACTATGGGGCTGCACAGACGACCTGCGGGCTCGTTTCTTTTAAATGACATTAATGAAATAAAAAGTTGGGGCAGATGCGGTGACACAAGCAGCAGCAGGAGTGAAAGGACCGGTCCGGTCAGCTTGTCTGAGTGATGTAGGCGTCCCTGAGCTCGTCTCGTTCCGTCAGCAGTGTCACCTTCAGTGTGTGTTGAGAACGTGTGCAACAGACTCTATATATTTTCTGAGTAAGTGCGTAGCTGCAGTTTGGCTCTGACAGAAAAGCACCATCATTTATCTTTTCTGTCAAAACAACAGAAAACTGGAGGGAAGAAGAAAGTCAACCCACCTGCCTGAGCTGGTGTTCTGTTGGACCGCGGCGCAGACGGACCGACGGAGATATTGGTGAAATAAATGTCCTCTGTCCTGACCCTAGGCTTCCTGTTCAGACCTGTGTAAGAGACACACCATCATTTACATTAACATACGTAGATATAACAGCTGATGAGTGTGTTCCTGAGCTCTTTCAATGAAAACAATCTAATGGACTCATCCCTGTAGTCTGAGAGCAGGATCCTCCGCTCGGTGCTCTGGCTTCTTCTGACACTTCAATCCTGTCCAAAGAGACATCCTTGCATTTTAAAGGTGAATCTCTGAGGTTGTTGCTCACATCTATTTAACCTCTAGTCTTTTGTCTTTGTCCTGCTGGATGTCCACCACATCCCGTCTGGTCTATGGAAGTTATTACAGAATGTAAATAGATTTAAAGAGCTGCTGCTGAAAGATCACCAGCTGCAAGTTCCGTCAAAATGGAGTCTGACATAAAGAAAATGTTTGGGGGTATAATTTTCATAAAGCATCAATGGCCTCACGTCTTTTTGATGTGATGGTTTATGACGTTATTAGTTCACATGCACAGCGACGTGTCAGAAACAGGATTACTGACTAAAGCTCACCTCAGAGGTCCGCGCCTTTCACCCTGCATCTGAAAACAAACAGCATGTGTGTGACGCCTGCAGCCACTGACACCAACAGATGTGTTGGCTGCTTGTTTTTGATGCTTTTCTGTGTGTGTGTGTGTGTGTGTGTGTGTGTGTGTGTGTGTGTGTGTGTGTGTGTGTGTGGATTCAGAGAAGTTCAGTGGCTGTGAGACAGAGCCAGACTCAGTCAGACCTTCCTCTCCTGCCAAGCCTTTCCTTAATGTTTCCTTTTATGTTAATAATAATATAACGGATCATATAATTCAATGCAGGATGAGCCACTAATGTGGTACGAAATGAAAAATTTAAAAAAACTCCTTCTTTCACTGGTGCAGAATTGACAGTAAAGTGCAGCCTCATCACATTTTTAACTGCAGTGTTTAACTGCTCCACACACTCTCTCACACACACACACACACACACACACACACCGTCAGTGTGTGTGCAGCAGTTACAGTGGCAGCTGGGGAGAAATGTTGAAGTCTCCATCTCAGGCTCATGTATGTAAATGAAAGCTGAAACACAGTTTAAACATTTATTTCCCTGGAACAAATATCACTGTGTGTGTGTACATGAAAGTTTAACCATTTCCCCAGGCAGCCAGAGACCACCGGCGCTCTGCAGCTGACAGTATTAGTTGATTAATCAATTAGTCAGTGGACAGAAAGTTATCAAAACAACTTTGATAATTAATTGTTAAAGTTGTTTTTTTAAGCTTCTAAAATGAGAATGTTTACTAGTTTTCTACAACAGTGAACTCAACATCTTTGTATTTTTTATTTGTGGTCAAAACACTTTATAACTTAAATATGTCGACTTCAGCTTCAGGGACTAAATGAGCATCTTTCACTCTTTTCTGACATTTCACACACAGAACGAAGAGAATAAGTGATGTTGATGTATTGATAATGAGATGGAACATTGGTTGCTGCCTTGCCTGAGGTTTTCTGTGTTAATTACTTTACACAGAGAGTTGAATTAACCATCTCAGAGCTCAGTTATACGACACAAAACAACCACAATGCAATGCAACATCTCCATAAAAAGACAGAAAACGACAGTTGTGTCGCTTGTCATTGTTTTGTGTCTCAGTCTGGGGGTTCAGTGCAGGGGGGGGGGGGGGGGGGGGGTCGGGGGCCTTTTACCCTTTTCCCTTATAATCCGTCCATTTTTCCAATTTATTCCCCAGATTGTAGAAGACAGATCCAAAACATGTAACATAAATTATCACATCATTAATCACTATTTTATATGAGATCAGTGGATATTTACACTACAGTTCTATATATCATTTTAGCATCTTCCAGGTCCTGGAATTGATTAATAATTGAGGGTTTTCACGATCAATCACTGACTTTTGGGCTGAGAAGTTTTTTGGAACTGTACGACCAACCTGATTTAATCCACCTAGGAAGATCTGGAAATGAAATTTCCCTGCAGCGAGTAGGTTATTAAATGTGTCATGTGTTTGTATTTTATTACTCACATCACTGAGGACTTTAAAAACATGAGCAGCGTCCTGTGCTAACCCGCTAACCACGATTATTAGATTTGTTTTAACAAAGCTGTTTACAAGCCAGACAAATGGCACAGACTTGGACATGAGGCATTATGGGAACATGAATGTGTGTGTGTGTGTGTGTGTGTGTGTGTTTATGTCTCAATCAGTGCCCATATTAACTGAGTGTGTTTTAATGATCTCTAATTGGGAAAGAAGCTCATCAGAATGAGATCAGACACCAATCGAATATGAAATAAATCCAATACTGAGTTACACACACACACACACACACACACACACACACACTCAAGTCACAGAGGGAGATCAGGCTCCTCAGGAGAAACACAACGAGCTGTAATGGGTCCGGCCCGCCTCCTCTGACAGACACGAGGAGGATTAAATCGTGTGAGTGACGGCTGAGCGTCCGGGAGGACGGAGACGAGACGGACACGTCTGCTTTGATCCTGAATGACACGACGTCACTGAGTCACATAACAGAGAGTACAAAGAGGACGAAGCTGCAAACAGCAATGAATATTCATGAGCAGAAAGGTTCAAATACACAGAATATACATCACAACACAAAGTCATGAGAAGTGACGAAAGGGAGGAACTGAAATGATTTATTTTCTCAGTCATACGGAGAAAAAAACGGGAGAGGAAGTGAAACAGAATCTTATCTGAGAGATTATGATGTCTTAGTTATAAAGTAAATAGAGTGTAAATGGTGAAGCCAACAGAAGCAAACGCTCCCAAATATCACGTTGTCTTTAGAGCGTCTTAACTAACTGAATCTGGGCGCTGTTACAGCCAATCAGAGTGTCTGATTCAGAGGCTTGGCTGTCAGTTGTATACTGATTGTAAACTCAAACTCAACAGGAGCAGTAATGTTTTATTCTGATCTCAAAGTGAAGAGAAGTTGGTCTGAGTTTATTGTAGAGACAGGAAACCGGTCTGACCAGTCGGGCGCAGCAGATTCTGCTCCAGAGAATGAGCACAACTCCTGATCAGATAAAGATAGAAACTTCAAATCACCTCTAGAACAACTCAAACAAATGTGTTGAAGTTTTCTTTTAGTTATTATGGTTTACAGTGTTTTATCTATAAAATATGGAAGAATTCAAGGTCCGTTTTTTGGGTTTTTTTTTTCGTTTAATGGGCTGTTATCCTCTATTAAACTGTACAGAAGTCTTTATTGAGTGACATATATAATTAGCATTAACATTAATGACGTGTAGCACCTGGTGAAACTTTCAAAAATTTTATAAGGCAAGAAAAAAGTTGTTAAAATGAAAGAGTCTAGATAAACGAGAACCTCACAATCAAAAAGGACGGAGCTTTGTGGCATCTCTGGCCTTCTGTACATTTTCATGTTCATAATTGAACCAATCATGTCTGATAGCAGGAACAGCACAGCCAAAGAATAACCTCTTTATCATTGGATATTGTAAATCAATGATCACAAAGGCAGCCAGTCAACCAGGACACACTATCAGCTCAACACCAGCTACAATTTATTGAATTTGTCTTCATAATGTCTGACTTCATTCCCCGAGCGCTTCACCTCGGGGGCTGAGGGAGAAACGAGGGACCGAGCCGTGACAGGTCGAAGGTCATCGCGGTCATTACACCTCCCTCGCCTCGGCCCGGCTCTGACCGCAACAAAAACATTTCACCGCGATCACCGCTCCAGTTCAACTCCACTGATCTGAGACCGGTGTCGTGTTCGTTTAAGTTCAAGTTTGTTTGTATAAAACAAGATCAAAGTTCATCACAGTGAGAGAACGATGGAGAATAGATTATGTAATAATCTTAATCTTATTGTTAAAAGATTGAAGACCTCAGTTCAGCAGGTCACTTTAGGTCTGCAGATGTTTAATGTTTAATGTTTATACTTAAAACAAGTTGCACCAACACTTTTCTTTATATTTGGGGAGGAGGCAGGTTTTTTTTGTCCACTGGAACATCTAAATAAAACATTAACAATGCTGAGGTCTTGCTTTTTTTATCAATTAATTTAATAATTAATTGATGGTTTTTAATTTATAGAATACAGCCCCTTACTGCCTGTTTCTCGTGCTGCAGTAGAATCAGAGAGAGTAATAGAGTCTAAATGTCAATGCAGTAACTAAACTTGGTGAGGATTAAAGAAAGGAAGAAGAAAAATGTGGAGAACGATCGTGGTCATGGTACAACGTCGTTAGGAAACAGGAAACCGCGGTCGGATGTTCTGGCGACCCAAACATCCACCTGACTCTCTCCTTTGCTCCTGTCATAATTACTTCAGCTATTAGAGACATGAAACATAGAAATTAAAGAAAAAGGTTTGTGCATGTTCTGCCCAGTGGCTTTATAATGAAACTTTATTTAGGAAACTTGAATGTCACAGTGGAGATCCAACCATTTTTATTTGGATATACTGAATATACTGGACATACTGTATACTGCCTCTGGTTTTGGATACTTAATAGTGAGATAATTAATTCATGACTTTATATTTCCCCTGTTGAGGAGAGTTTTCTTCTCTCTGATGTCTGAATCTGCTGCTCTTTAGAAATGAGGTTTTATAAGCAGAACGAATGAGTCATGAATTTTGATCCGTTCCTATGAAACTGACTCCTCTGACATTTTATAAAACAGTTTGATTTATCACCATCTGGACCAGCTAAATGACATTAAATCACTGCTGTTAATGAATCAATATGTTGACACTCTGAAAGGAACTATTGATTATCGGCTACAACGAACCATTATTTACATTATTAACTGATATACTGTATAACCGCTCATGGCGTGCTCAATAAAATGTCAGAATAATAAATAACAAACTTCCATGACTAATTACCAGAGTTTAACTATCTCTATGAAACAGAAAGAAGCAATGAAAACTTTGCAGTTGACTGGTTACAATTGTTCTAACGCGATGCTGCTACTTTTACTTATACAACTAGTTTTTCAGGCTGTGGCTCTAAGTGACCACTGCACCATCAGTGAGGAGCGCACAGTTAAATGGAGAGAGACGATCATTAATTCAAAGAGACAGATCAGGGAAAAAAAAAAGTTTTTAAAGTCAAGTCATCCACTGGAAACTTCTTAGCGCTTTAAATGTGCTCCTTCACTTATTCAGGACCACACACACACACACACACACACACACACACTCGACTGCTCTGAGCCCTGCATGTTTTTATATTACTGCAACATTAATTCCACTTGTGATGTTATTGCCCAGCAATGGTTTTGTTCAGCAGCAGTCAAACATGCAGGAGGAAGAGGAGGAAGAGGAGGGCCTCAGTTTTCTATTTGGATACAGGAATACAATTAATACAAATTCATTTTACTGTAGAAACACGACAGCTGGCCTCATGGTGGACTGAGTTAATGATCAGATCTCACTGGTGTGAACTCATGAACAGGTTAATCAGCTAAATCAGGTTAAAAAGAGCAACGTACAGAAGGTTTGTGCAGTTACAGCTCCTCCAGTGTAAAGGTCTGTGTCCATGTGTAGTGTGATTATAGATCAGCTCTAGCTTCTATATTAATACTGTGAAAGTATCAAAGCCTCAGTCCACAGAGAAATGCACACAGCCTGTATTCAGAAACTGAGCCTTAAAACCAGCCGTCAGGACTTCTGGAACTTTGTGATGTCACAACAAAGCAGTCACCAAGCCCCGCCCACCTGGACCCACCATCCAAACCTTGCAGGATTTGGTTTTTCTCTGGTATTGCAGATACAAATGTTCCCTGTAGCGTTGAATCCTAATTATCTCGGTGGCCCCTCCCATGAAATTTCCACTTCCATGAAAGACACATCAAACTCTAAATGGCAGGTTTCCACGAATTTTGCATATTCATTGGTCAGATTTTGATGACCACAACCAGAGAGAACAAAGCTTTTCTTTTAGCTCCACTACAAAAAACCCTCTAAAATCACCCAACTCAGCAGAGTCTCTTTGGTGTGATGAGTTGCCATAAGAATCCTCAGAGGACAAACACCAGGACTTAAAACTTCAGTCTTGACAAAGTAAACTGAGCTAACCCTGCTCATAATTCCTGCTTTTCACCTCCTGGTCAGGTTTTCTTCAGACAGCCTCTGATCCCCCTCAATTACTGGGTGTATTAATACATCGAGCCGAGTGACTCAACGGAGCGTCAGGATGCTCGGGTCCTGACAGGGAGGAGGGATAGGCTCCCCGCCAGGGCCTGACCGCAACGTGACTCCAGCCGCCCTACTTTCTGGTGCTGGAGAAAAGAGCCGCTCTGCAGGGGAAGAGAGAGGCTAATTGTCGAGAGAGTCGCTGAAGGAGCAAAACTGAATGAACTCTAATTAGGACACGATTAGGGGCTAACTCTCACAGCTGTAAAAATCCATTAACCTTTAATCGTACAGTTCATCACACACTTGAGGTTAGTGTGTGTGTGAGAGAGAGAGAGGGGGAGAGAGAGAGAGAGAGAGAGAGAGAGAGAGAGAGAGAAATGAAGCCACTTGGTGTGAAGGAAACATGATGATTGATCAAAACAATGAGGTGTGAGAGCAGAAGCGTAAACAGCTTCTTTGTGAACTGGTCAGACTGAATGTGAGTTATACAACACTTGTTAGGAACGCCTAGCTAAAACAGACCTGTGATAAATCCTCCTTCATGAAGCTGAAAATGTTCAGTTTATATTGAACAGTTGAATGTTTATGATTAAAAAAAATAGATATATCATTAGACTGTCCAATCCCGGCTCACACTGTGTTACTTTTTATGGCCAATTGGAGGCAGTAGAACAAGCCGTTAAATCAACATTGACATATTAACCAACATGATCGTCCCATTGGAGTCAAGTGTTTGTGTCGGAAAACAAGCATCAACCTCCAAGACTGAAAAATGAAGCCAACACTCAAGCGTCGAAAGCTGCAGTTCCTCTAACGACCACTAGAGTCTGGCTCCAACAGTGAGTCAGTCCCCACAGAAATAAACATGTTTACAGCCTGGTACAAAAACTGTTTTGGTCTCTAGAGCTAATTTCCTCCTTCATGACACCTGTTTATATAACTCACCTGATTACAATATATTAAGGACGACAGTTATGAATAATTGAGGGCGTGGCCTCTTCGAGTGACAGGTGGGTGAGCGTACGCTTGCCACTAATCAGTGTGCACAAAAGTCTCAGCTCCACACACGCCCCTCCTCTTTCACCATTTTTGGATTAGCTGGGAGTTTTGGGGCGGAGTCAGGCACTGCCAAGATGGCAACAGTAGAGCAGCTCACTCTGAGCTTCAAAACTGCTCGAAACTTTGCAGAGAAAAACACATCTTCAAACTGTCTTTTGTTTGATCAAAAGTTCAAATACACCAAAAAAGTCTTTACAAAATATGTGACAAAGAAAAGTAGGAAATCCTCCCATCTGAAACAAAATATTTGCCATAGTTTAATTTTTTTTTTGTTTGAAAAATGACTGAAACAATTAGTGAATTATGAAAACGGTTGACGATTATTTTCCAAATGATCAACTAACGGTTTCACGTCTAGAGTCTGCTGTTGGTGCTGGGCAGGTAAAGCACAGTGCGTTTATCAGAGGTTGTTTGACTAAAACTGCTGCTGCTGGAGACGCTGAGGCTGATGCAGACAGTAAATGTACAGAAACCAAAACTAGGAGTTGGTGTCAGTTCTCTTTGGGTTCATCTCTACAACTGACATCTTTCACACTGATCTAATTTAATTTGTTGTTGATATAATGTTTAGCTAAAATTCTGTCTGAATGTAATGAAATAATAATCTGCACTCGATGTTTGACGTTTTCCACTTGACACTCTCTGAATCAGCCATTATCTCATACTCCGCTCTTTACCTCCTCCTCTCTATACGTTCACTTGTTTACTCTGAGACGATGTCGACTCTCTGTCCACATTGATGCACAATTTTCTGGAAGATTAACTTTGTTCCTTCAGTTTGATTATCTGACGAGCTTTGCACTAAGTTGTGATAATGATAAAGCAGATGACTCTGCTACATCCTCTTATTTCATTTTATACATCAACCTGACACTAAACTAAACAACTAAATGTTGGATAGTTGATGTACTTATCAGTAAATATAGATGTAATGTCATTAATAAACATAGTCACCTTTAATATGGTTCAACATTAAAGCTACTTTCAACTAAACAAGAAGAGACGTCAGCGCCTGTAGATGAGTCATCGGGCCTTCGGCTCGATCAGTAACAAGATGCGTCATCCGTCCAACTTTCCGCAGCAATGGCCTTTTAAAGTTTAAAATGTTGGTTTTTAATTACATCAGCAGCCTCTGGCTGGTTAATGACACGTTTTTAAATACCAGAAGAAGGTGAAAACAGTTGTTGTTGACACCCGACGCCTGATGCCGTGTTTGTGTTACGAAGTTTGACCTTTAATAAAAGGCGTTCCCACGAGGCCGCACTAATGACGGCACACTGACATGTGATGACAGATGGATGTTATCTCTATCATCCCTGCTTCTGTCATGTCACGTGTCCAGACCATGACCCCCTCACCCCCCTACCCCCACCCCCAAATATTTAGTACTTCCTATAATTAAGGATCTGGGGCCAGTTGCACAAAACACCTTAAGTTTAGATTTTCCTTAAAGTGAGTTAAGGTTTCCTTAAAACCTTCACTTAAGTGTTTAATGTGTTTATACTTAAGGAATCACTTAAAGTCAGTCAAAGCGCTCTGAACTCCATCTTAGCTGCAACATGGCCGAGTTTAAATGAAGGAAATTAAACACACCCCTGTAGGATAATGATGATGATGATGATGATGATGTTCCACGACCTGGAAATTTTAAAATGTAAAATCTCTTTCACTGCTGCAAAAGCCTTAACTTCTTTCCTTAACTCAGGAAACCTTTTAAGAGATTTTCTGCACCACCCTTTAGTATCTCCCTCAGCTGAGGAGAAATTAAACATAAAGTTCATACTTGAGTAGAAAACTCCTTCCTACCTCAAGGTGGTCAGGAGCAAATATCAATAATGATTTAAGGGAAACGGAGCGACAGCAATTTCTGAGTGGACTCTTCCAAAGATTGTTTGTGAGTGAAGACGCATCACTCAGTAACATGTCTCTCTGAACACCAAGGACCTGTGTCTTTGTAGTTCAACAGAGTGGAGACATGATCAGCTGATCACAGAGTCCCACAGAGTCAAATCTATATCCTCAGCTCATTAGCCCCACAGTTCTTGATCAGGAGCTCCAGGATCTGGATCAAGTGGTTTATGAAGAATCAATCGATATCGATCAATGATCAATATTACAGATCTTTTGCTGCTCAGCTTATGTTCATGCTGGATCTAAAGGTTGAATTAGCTTTCATTAGTGTTAATGTTGAGCCTGATAATCACAAAGAAAACGAGGGAGAGCTTGTTGGTCCCAGTGCCTTGCTCGAGGATCTCCTTGTTGAATCTTTCCTTGCAGGGAAAACTGAAACCATTTATCTGAACTACTGACGTTAAAAGTGATTTTTTTTTTTTTTGTGATTTTGGTGAACTGGTCCTTTAATGTGTCAACTGCTCAGTCAGCAGAAAAAACTTGGGTCTAAGTTTCCATGTTTGTCTCCATTTCTTTTCTCCTGCTGTTTGGAGGTGAGGCGGTGCGGAGGAGGCGCTGATGTGTCTGACACCAACACCTCCATATTTGCAGGAGTTTGACGACGACTCTTCCTTTAGCTGGCTGAAAATTCTGCTTGCAGAGCACATTCGGGGAAAGTACAGGAAGTTATTTTTTTCTAATTTAGTGTTAAATTCAATCTTCCACAGCAGCGCTGAGGCAGTAATGACGGCGGTGATGCACTGTGTACCTGTGTGGTCTGAGGCCACCGAGGCTAAATGACAAACAGATGCCAGTTAATGAGCTGAGGGTGACGGGGCTTCAGCTTCTCACACTGCAGATCGCTAGACGGATAGAGACAGTGAAAATAAAAAGGTGTTTTCAAATCCAGCAAATATTAGTGTGAGCAACGTCGTATTTAGAAATAATTTACTGTTGTTTACTGTCCTTCACCCTCAGACAAAGGGCGAGGGAAGGTCTTATCTCGAAGGCTTAGTTCAAGATAAAGAGTCCACAGCTCTGTGAAGCTGTTTTCACAGCTTTTTATAACACATATCTATACATGGTGTATATTCAGTGACAATCAGCTGGTCGGAGTGTGTGTCTGCAAACACCAGTTATATGTCGTTATATACCTGAAACTAAGGCAGGGCAAATTAAATTTAATATGAATTTAATACTACAAATAATGAAAATATAAGTTATCATTAATACATTAACGGGGAAATAAGACAAATATCATCTTGACATCGGAAAGACGGGAGCAATCGCCGAGCGCTCTGATGATCGTCGATCGCCGACATCATCGTCCCTATTTGTACGACAGATGAAAGTTGAAGTCCAGTGATTGTTTTTGTGGTGAAATAAATAATAAAAATAAAATGAATGTAAAAAATAAATGTAAACATGGTGGTCACATGCTAACAAGCATGCAATGACAACGTTAACTTAAAGATGGAGAGCGGGGCCAGCACCAGGTAAATCACCTGTAACGATGGACTTTATGTGAACCAGCTCGTTGGTCCAAGCTGAAGAGGGAAGCAGCTACGATGGAGACACTGAAGAAGCATCCGAGAAGAAAAGTGTCTGATGCTCCAGATAAAAAAAACAAAAGGAAAAACTTTGCATTCAGAGGAAAGATTACAGTCTAAAAAAAGAAAGTGACAACAGCGAGGACTAACATGGATTACCTCGTTGGAGAACGCTGAGTGAGACGGACTTGTCTCCTTAACTGCTGGAAGCAGTATAGTTCATCCTCAGAGGAACATGAATGTCTGAACCAAACTTCATGATAATCCATCCTATAGCTGTCAAGATATTTCATAAATAAATATTTCAACCTGCTGATGACTCTGGATGAAGAGTCAGGGACTGTTAAAGACATTAGGGCTCATCCTCTGGGGAACCTGATTTCATGGTAATTATATACAGCTGTCCCGATCTTGGACCAAACTGGTGTACTGACAGATTTAGACATCTCCACACTCGTGTTATTATAGCGGCTAAAAACAGGTTGATCTCCTTTCCCACGACTGGTATCTGGCCGTGCAGATAGTTGTGGTTCTATGTGACAAGGTTTTGAGATATCTGCTGCCTCCGTCCAATAAAACGGACATGGATGATTTTATTTTTATTATCTTTGCTCATGTATTTATTGTGCCACTCAAACTGACTGTATGTGATTGTCAGAGTCGCAGCAGCTCATCACACGATGCTTTTCCTGACTTACAGTAACAACGAGCAGCTGAAGAAGCTCAGATTGAAATGTCATATTCTGGCGTTACTCGTCAAACGGGCTCGGATCGCTCCAAACACACCCACCGACCCTGCACTGCGCTTCCCTCCGAGCACCGGGAGGCTCAGACCGAGGCCGTGCTGACCCCCTAATAACAGGCTTCACCTCCTAAAGCTCTCCATTACAGACAGATGAGAGGCTGGATGATGCTGCTGGCAGCTGGGCTCAACATTCCTGCCTTCATCCCTCCGATATGACGGGCTGGAAACACAAACACGAGCACTTTGTGTGTGTGTGTGTGTGTGTGTGTGTGTGTGTGTGTGTGTGTGTGTGTGTGTGTGTGTGTGTGAGTGAGTGAGTGAGTGAGTGAGAGAGAGAGAGAGAGAGAGAGTCGTGCCTCTCCCTGTTCTCTGTGAAAGACACTAAACACCACCTGTTGGAGAGACTGAAGCAGTGCAGCAACTGGTGACTTCTGAGGATGAACACACCCCCTGAACGACACCTCTACACCCCCCCACCCCCCCAATACAGCAGGAAAGAGCAGAAGAAGACACTGAGACACATCCATCAACAGGCGATTTAGGGTGTTTTATAAAACACCTAAAGTTTTCTGCTTAAGTTGCTTAAGGTTTAATTTCTCCTTAGCTGAGGGAGTTACTTAAGGGTGCTGCACAAAATATCTTAAAAAGGTTTCCTTAGTTAAGGAAAAAAGTTTGCAGCAGTGAAAGAGATTTTACAGCGGTAAAACTCTCCTTCATCGTTAAGGGTTTCTCCCAGTCGTGGAACGTCATCATCATCTTCCTGGGATGCGTTCACTGTCTTCATTTAAACTCGGGCATGTTGCAGCTAAGATAGAGTCAGATGTACCTTTAGTTTTTGTCTTTACTTTGGTTGCTAAAGGTCTTAACTCAGACTCTGACTCAGGTGTTAGAGTGTTTTGTGCAACTGGCCCCACATTTACAAACTATCCTACAAAATGATACGATCATACAACACATAAGTAAGTTGTGTTATTTTCTCAGAGTCATGATTAATTACATAAATTATGTTGTTTAAGGTACAGTATGTATGGATGCTAGAAGGACTCTTTGTGACATTTCTCTGCCAGAGATTACGAGCTACAAGCTGATGGTCAAGACCAGGGTCCGAGAAAGTCCTCACTTCTCTGACTAACAGTAATTCACAAAGCCACCTAGCGCTAAAAGTAGCACCTAAGTCTGGGAGAAGTTAGGCAACGCTGCGCTACTTGGCAAAAGAGAAAATACAACCTCACAAACACTCACTAAACCAGATGATTTTCACTTTGTCTGTCTGGAATCTGATTCATCAACATGGATTAAAACACGTTTTCACCCAACAATGTAGTAAAATATATATTTCATTGATTATATATTTGTTTTGGATGAAGAAATATTGTAAATAATGAGATACTGTGTTGAAATGTTTTGATGGTATCACACTGTCATTAACACACAATAAAACACAAATACCAGCAGTGACCAGACACCATGACTGTGACAGCAGCTGATCCCTGAGCTGTGTGCGAGAACTCATTTCTCTGTGTGACCACTAAACTGTTGAGTGGAACAGTGTGTGAACCGTCCCCATCTCTGATTTGAATGGACACCTGCCAACCAATCGGAGGCGAGTATTTTCTGCAGTAATGGTATAACCTTGAATTACCATCAAACCTCGACAGAAACCCGGGAAAAACACAAAAAAAAAACGGGCAAGTTGGCAGCTGCAGGAAACGATCAATATGACTCTCGATCAGCCCTGCTGGGAATAAAATAACGGCTGCCAGACCGAGCACAACAGGTGATGACACACACACACACACACACACACACACACAAACTATCACAGTGGCTAAGGATGGAGCAGCAGCTTTGTGAAGCTCTGATGCATCACTTGTTGCAGCTGTTGTATTTGGCAAAAGGAAAAATAAAAGACACACACACACACACACACACACACACACACACACACACACACACACACACACACAGTATGTCAGGGCCGAGGGGTGTTATTTAATGACGGTGTCAGCGGGGTCAGCGGGCAGATCACCTGAAGGCTTTGACGGAGGATTCCAGCTGACTGTCTGACCTTTATACTCAGCCCCGCAGACACACACACACACACACACACACACACACACACACTCACACACACACACACACTCACACACAAACACACGCTGAGTCTGGGTGTCACACCATGGAGGCGGACGTGGATGTTGAAAATTAGCATTCTGACAAGTGTTGACTTTAATTATACATGATGACGCTGAACCGCAAACATGACAGAGCCAATTACAGGAAATGCTGGCATATTAGCACAAATGACAGCTTATTAAAGCTTAATCAGGCACTCTGCACTGAACTAAGAGAAAGTGTGTGTGTGTGTGTGTGTGTACTTATTTGTAAATGTTGTCATGTGTGCCATCTTTTGTATATGTTCATGCTCTGCTTTTATCACCCACATTGCTGAGCTGTAATGCTGTTCTTTCTTAGCATTGTGTTTGCATGTGTGTTTGTGTGTGTGTGTGTGTGTGTGTGTGTGTGTGTGTGTGAGACACCAGCAGCTGCACTAACACGCTGCCATAAACAGCATAACTCTACATAAAGTGGTGTAATCAGCGGACTGACTCACGGCGGGTAAATGTAATCTTCTTCATGTGTTAATCCAGGTGAGTGTATCAGGTGACGGGGAACGCGTCCAGCCTGCTGCAGCTGATAATAACATCTATCCTGACAAAGGTCACAAGTGGATGAGGGTTCAGAGGAAGAAGTTGTTGTTGTTGTTGTGTACGTTGCACCTGTGTCGATTTCTTCTTCTCTACCTTATCTGTTACGGCACATTGAAGAGGCCGGGTTCTGGTAGGAAACAGCTGGGGCCGCTGTTTGTGGAGCTTGCATGTTCTCCCTGTGCCTGCGTGGGTTTCCTCTCAGGTGATGTTACCTGGCAAATCGATGTGCATGTGAGCATGAGTGGTTGTCTGTCTGCGTGCGTCAGGGCTGAGATTGACTGGCGACCTGTCCTGGCTGCACCTCGCCTCTCGTCCAATCTCAGCCGGGATTGGTTTTGTTTTGTGTCTGCACGCAGATGTTACAGCAAAGCACTTTGTGTAACATCAACACTGATGTCATTTGTTCACAGATTTAATTCACACCGTCTCTTTTCTTACAAAATGTTAATTGGAATTTCTCATGCAGTTTTAATTTAAGGTTGATTTAAAACTGTAAACTTTACTTATCGTATACTATCGATACTGTTTTCGATTCCAAGGGGGAGAAAAAATGACAAAAAACTAAGATGCATGCAAATTTTTTAAATAAAGATTAGAACAATACAAACAATAATCTCAATGACAACACTACTTTTAGGTTGTCTGAGGTAGTGCAAAACAAACAGTAACCTTACTGTAGGTGTATATATACATATGACATGCAAATGTATTCAGCTACAGTCCTGTTTATTGTCTGTGCTTCTGGTGACTTTTGCTTTTTTCAACTATAACGGGTTACAAAGGTCCTTCAGCAGCAGAACTTGTCATGTTAATGTAGTTTTACGCTGGCGACACCAGCTCAGTGTCGTGAACGTCAACTGTGTCTCTGCCTGTCTGCAGTGCTGCTGTATGAAATTGTGTGTCAACTGGAAGAGGCGAAGACGGCGCTGTTGGTATCGATACTGGTGCAAATGAGCATCTAATCTGATACTAATTTTTAGTATCGATTAATATCTGAGTATGGATTTTTTTGACAACCCTACTTTACAAGCTCTAGATCTTCTTGACCCTTGAGCCCAAAGCGGTGGCTCTGAAAAAACAACAGCCCTGCATTTTTTATTTTCTATGACTGAACCTCCAATGGTTTTATCCCAAAAATGACACCAACTATTGTTACGTTAATATGTGATAAACTGAATATTTAAAGCTGCACTTGGATGGTTTAAATGACTCGTGAAGGGAATACAAACTCAATGCTCAATCACCTTGGTAAGAGACTGTCCTCCATTAAAAATAAATAAGCAGTGCAGCGTCTGTGCAGCAGGTTATCATGATCCATTGTCACATTTTGTTGCTAGGCGACATCTAGTGGTCATAGTAATGATGACAGGAGCAGAGGTAAAAGTGTCGGTGACGTAGGATAAAGAGACAGAGCCCACGTCAGGAGGAGGAGGTGGTGGATGGATGGTGTTCAATTCCCGTGTGAAAGCAGCAGTTCGTGTTGTTTTTATTATCCATGACCGTTTGTTGTTATTACTGTAACCATGACAACCAAGGTCCAGCACCAGAGGCTCCTATGGGTCGTATCAGAGGGTTGACGACCCATATGCTCATTCAGGTTGGAGGACTGGTTGCTTGGTAACACACCGGGTGGGTAAAAACTAACTACAGGAAGAGAAAACACAAATTACTGTGATGACAAACATCTCTACCATTAAGGTCAGTGCTGCATCCTTTGGCCTAAAGACAAAACTCAGCTAAACACCTGAATGAAACCTGTTTTCTCATATCCTGGTTCCAGGAGAGGACCATCCAGGACCATGATACATAGTGAGCTCCAGGACTGTGACACATGATGTGGGTCCACGTGATGAACACAAATAGGCTGTGTGTTTGAGTTTATAAAAAAATTAATAAATAAAGCTACCAATTTAAAGAGTTTATAACCTCACGGAAATGCCCCAAGAAAATGATATAAGAGGGCGGAAAAGTGAATTTCTTTCTCATCATATTAAAGGTTCCACGGACACAAACACAGACTAGATGAGGTTGTGATGTGGTTATGGTTTCATGTGAATTGAAATGTATCACCTCATCGTGGGTTATTATGGTTAAATATAGATGCGACGCTCTGCAGGCTGTGTGTTTGTATGTGTGTGTGTGTGGTCCTCCAGGTTTCCTCTGCATCCATCACTGTGGCAGCGCCGGACAAACCAATCTCCTCCCTGTCTCTTCTCGTTCCATCACACTCATCCAACCGGCGGCTTCATCAGCCGGCCGGCGTTCATGGAGACACAGGGAGGACGGATCATCCCGCCATGAGATGGACTGTCCAACCTCAGTTAGTCCACACTGTTCCCATGTGACCTGAAGATTCGCCTCCTTCAGAAGCAGGAAGAGGTTCACAACTGCCGCCCCCCCCCTATAATGACAGAGGAAGCAACTAATAAAAAAGGATGCATGAAATAAAGGTCAGTAAACTGTTGATTGTTTATTTTCCGACATAAATCATTTTCATTCAACTTAGTTTCACTCCATGTTTTTCCCCTGATGACCCCCACCCCCACCCCCCCCACCCCGTACTGGCTCTGCCCCCCCAGTTTGAGAACTACTGGTGCAGATTGATTTTTATTTAGAAGACAAATTCATATACCTGAGGGCACAAGTATAATCACTAACAGCTCCAGGCAATACGACCAGAAACTTATTTTATAACATTTCCCCTGAAGATAATTAATACAATTCAGGGTTTGAGAAAAGACTAAAGAGAAAATTAAAGTATTCAGAGCTCAACGACAAATACATTCTGTGCTACAACTATTAGGATCAACAACTCCTCCAACCTGAATAACCATCAACCCTCTGATACGACCCACAGGAGTGTCTCCTGAAACAACGCCCCGAGGGCGGCGGGCGTACCTCACCTTGGTTGTCATGGCTCTCCTGTGTCGTATTCAACCACCACCACCTCCTCCTCCTGACGTGGGCTCTGTCTCTCTTTATCCTACGTCACCAACACTTTTCCCTTTGCTCCTGTCATCATTACTATGACCACTAGATGTTGCCTAGCAACAAAACGTAACTATGGGTCATAATAACCTGCTGCACAGACGACCTGTGGGTTCGTTTCTTTACAGGACAGACTCATTAGGCTTATTGGTTCTTGTTTGTTTGTTTTGTTTTAATGGGATAAAAATCTAATTCTAAACTAAAGGGATGATTTCAACATGTATTTCCATCTTTAATCGATTTATCTGACCACTTGGGAGCATCAGATGATGACGTTGACAAAAGACCAGTGACGTCTAGGATACACATTAAGACACATCTGCATTCATCAATAACTGTACTGATGTCAAATGAAAGAGAAACAAGTGTTTGTATGTGGAGATGGACAGGAAATATCCTTTCCATGGACACCATAGAAACACATTTTCTGCCTGTTCTAAAACCATATTTACATATCCAGTGACTAGAACTCCTGTCACAATTTTATTTCCTTACTGAGCAGCAGCTTTCAGACACCGGAGAGCCTGAGGAAGACTCTGCTGCTGCGAGGACTAAATGTGCAGATCTAAGGCCGGGTGTGATTTTTAATCTGGTATTCAGCGCACGGCGACCTCGACGAGCTGTGATTTAGAGCCCAGGAATCTGGCCCGAGTCATGCCACTGTGGCACAGCTCAAATTAAAGCTGCTCCGCCACACGGGCACATGACAACCCCTGGTCCCTTCCGACATCCTGTGATTATGTGACTTTATTAAAATGTCCCTGTCGGACGTCCGGGAAGGTGGGCGGGAATCTGTTGACAGCATTAGCTGTGGCTTCGGTTCACAACCTATTGTCTATTTCCCGTCTCTGGAGACTGGCATCACATGCACTGGGAACGTGACACCTGCGATTGGTGTCACTGAACACAAAGGGATTGTTTAGGATACAAACAGCTGAGTAAATCGTTTGTTTGTTCATGCAGATCTGTTGTAGGGACGCAGATGTGACCAAAACAAAACGTCATTACATTTCTTTTTTCACTACAGACATTGATTTAGATCTGCAGTATGTGGATGTAATGATAAAATACAAGTGTGTTTTCTTTACATGTCTACAAACAAGACGGTCAGGAGAGAATTCTACTCCAAAAATAATGTCAAGTCAAGTTAGACGAGTCAAATTAGGTTACTGATTCATTAAAGCTGCTATAATCAATCACGTGACTGCTTGTATGTAAAAGATGTTTCTTGCAGCGTTGAACCAAGCGGCAACCTCCAGACCACTAGAGTCTGGCTCCAACAGTGAGTCAGTCCCCATAGACTCCCATGTTAAAATGTCCAACTTTACAGCAGAAATAAACATGTTTACAGCCTGGAACAAAAACTGTTTTGGTCTCTAGAGATAATTTCGTCCTTCATGACACCTGTTTATACAACTCACCTGTTTACACTTTATTAAGGACTAAAGTTATGGAGGATTGAGGGGCGTGGCCTCTTTGAGTGACAGGTGGGTGAGTGTATGCTGTGCACTGAAGTCTCAGCTCCACACATGCTCCACCTCTTTGCCCATTTTTGTATTATCTGGGAGTTTGGGGCGGAGTCATGCACTGCCAAGATGGCGACGGTGGGGCAGCTCACTCTGAGCTTCAAAACAACTCTTCAGAAACCTGTGGGAGTTGAACCCACAGAGAATCATCTCACAACAAGGTATAAACCTTTGATGATTGTGGGAAATGAGCATTTTAGATTGAAGAATGAATCATCTCAACAAGCAAATCACAACATTCAGGAAGAATTTCTTTCACATAAGACAACTTAAAAATATGATGTCTCCCTACATCCAAAACAGTCTGGCAGTCCAACAGTTTAACTTTTCATCCAAAGTCATCATAACGATCGAAAGTCATCCAAAAACAGGATGTGCTGGGGGTTAAGAGGGTAAAAACATTCCTAAATCCACATCATTAGCTGCCAGTCACTTGTTTCCTGACCCGTGTCCTAACACTCTCACAATCTCTTTTCGGGGTTTTGAGAAATCTTGCAGACTAACATACACACAAACAAACAGGACTGAAAACTGAACCTTCACAGTGCAGGTTATGATCATGTGACGAGATACGTTTTAAATTCGATTCCTGCCTGAATGTGACTGGATGTTGCTCCTACTGTCGTGGTGATTTGTTACTTGTTCCTCTGCTGCTCTCTGTGTGTACCGAGCGTTTGCAGCATGATGAGATACAGTACATCTCTTTACAAACATCATCATGCTACACACACACACACACACACACACACACACACACACACACACACACACACACACACACACACAGTCATTCACCTCATAAAGAGTGAACGAAGGCAAACTGTGAAACCAGACCTGAGCACATTAACCAGCAGCTACAGCCAGCGGCATACATCTACATACAAAACACCGTGAGCGCAGGTAAAAAAAATACTCTGTGTGATAAAATGAATCTATTTCCAGAAGCTAATGGAAGGCTGAGCCACCCGCCCACCAGATATCAGCTCATAACAGCTTCCACCGAGATTACTATGCAAATTATCAGGTTACAAATCGCAGCAGGGTTGCGTTATTTGCATGAATGAACCGGTGTAATACATTAGCCCATTAAATACGCACACAAAGAGAGTGTGACGGAGGTTCGTGAATGGAGAGCATGAGTCAAACAAGGAGGAAAGAATGGAGGGAAAGGAAAAGAAATCTCCTGTCAGTGCGTCAGTGTTTACAGCGACCTGATGTGAATTATCCTGCAGACAGATTTATATCTGAATGGAGCAGTTAGAGCTCGAGCATTACAGCGACCTGTCTGCACGAGCCTTTTCATGCCTGAACGAAAACATGGAAACACAGTAGTGACTGATCACATGGGACGACAAAACAAAGAGATAAAAAGTTCCTATTACTTGTTTAATATAGAAAATTAGTGTGATTACAAACCAGACTTTGCTGAGCACAGCTTTTAATTGATTGAGGCTGTTCCTGGGGTAAACAGAGCTAAAGTTAGCTGGACGAGCTAACATCAACGTAATACTAACAGTCTGTGTCATGCATCAAGTGCAGGTGTGTCTGTGATTGGCCCAGGTGGAGCACACATGGGTCAGGTTAGTTTGGAGGGCTTGGTGCAGTGACCTTTGTGGGAACAAAGGATGCTGATTCTCACATTTTCCAGATCAAGTAAGTAGCCAAGGAAGGATCCTTCACGACCCAGCCCAGATGCAATGTGTAGTGTGTAGTGATGAATCACTTTTCAAAAAGAGAATAGCAAATAAAACAGCAGCTGAGGATAAGTAGGAAATCCTCTGCAGATCAGCCCGTCTCATTTTGTTTCTGCCTTTTGGGACTCTGACAACTGGGACACAACTTTAGTGCAGAAGACACTTTTTCAATTCATCATGAACGTATAAAATCGTACTTTTTTTTTTGATCTATCCAAATCAGACATTTGCTCCAGAAAAGTTTCTTCCTTTCCAGACTTTCTGATGAACAACAATGTTGATAATATTCTCTCATTATCCTCATATTGCAAAGGTCTAATTTCCATTCTCTGCAACAATACATATATCATCATCCCTCACTCACTGCAAGGCATTAGGAGATTTTGGGAGAACGACCTTGGAGAGGAAATGACAGATGATCAATGGGAGGCAGTGCTTCACTTAGTACATACTGTACCTCCTCACACAGCTTGATACAACTCAAAATTGCTTTGAGAGCACATTTAACCAGAGGAAGAATGGTAAGAATCTCCTGTAATGTAGACCCTTCGTGCCCTCACTGCAAAGGCCCACCAGTGGATTATACACAGTCCTGCCGAAAACCTTTTTAATGTCTGTGCTAAGATGTTTCAAAAAGACATCCAACGTCATATGTGCCTTGTTTGATTTTGAAGGCAAATCTTATGTAATTATAGCATTTACGTCCCTGTTTGCCAGACATCTTATTCGTCTCTCCATCAAGCATCTCTTACCTTCACAACATGGAGACACATTGCATTTTCTGAAACTTGAGAACCTCAGATATACCCCTTAAAGGCTGCAGAGATTTGGAGTAAGATGAGAGCTTAAAAGTGTCATGGTTGGACTAACATCTCAATGGACAATCGTTCTTGTGAAGATCTGGACTTGGGGGGACAAGCAGGGGTAATTTGGAGGACTGAATAACGCAGCTGTTCTGATGCTCAGATATAGTTTATTTTCCAATAGATGCTGCAAACAAATGTATGGTGGATTTAATGGAAAATCAATTATACTGTTGCTGTTGTTGCAAACAACAATTACTTCCATGTCTGTTCTTCACATATAATCCAACCTCTGCTGTTCAAACATTTATTCCAACAAAAAAAGAATTATTGCTTTATAACCTGGACGATACAGTAGTTTATAGAACGGCGTCTTCGCCATGCAGCACCATGTTGCTTCCATACACACATTCATGCTCATAATCCATACATGATAAATAGAAAAAGATTGAATACAGAACAAAGTATTAATTAGGTACACGACCAATTGATTAATGAATTTAGAGGATAAATCTATTCCTCAATCCCCCGCTGCTCAGCTGTGTTTGTAAAGTCTGTACACTAGTAATCCTGAAAAGACTGTGTTACATGTAGTATACAAGCTGCAGTGGAAGAAGTACTCAAGTGCGTACTAATACCACTCTGTAAAAATACTCCATTACAAGTAAAAGTAATCCATTGAAATTATTACTTAAGTAAAATTAAGTAAGTATATTCAGGAAAATTTACTGAAAGCATCAAAAGCCACTACATGCATTACCTTGCATGATCTGCATTTTAAACAGTGTCTTGAACTATTAATGTGAATTACTGATAACTGTTTATTTACCTATTTATTATATTCATTTATTATTAGCACTATTTTAGTCTTTCCTTTGTACTACGTTGCTCATTAACACGTAATAGTGTCAGCAGCTTTTTACTGTTGCAGCTTTCAAATAATTTATATTGATAAAAAGGAAAAGAAGCTTGAAATTTTTTGCATTTTTACATGAATTATCATTATGGATGCCAATTCAAATTAACATTAACAATTAACATTTAAGCTCTAATGTATTTTCTGTTGAGTGTGTAATCTCTGACAAAGCATCATGTTTTATAAGCTTTTATCATTTGTAAAATAACTAGTCAAATAAACTGTAGTACAATATTTCCTCTGAAGTTTTGTGGAGTTTCATTTCACAACCTTTAAGGTTGGCAGCAGGTATTTACAGGAGTCTGCGTTTTTATTCAGCAAATTACTTTTCATTCATTTATTAGAAATCCCGGTCCGCAGAGGGAAACCACGAAGCCATGTTGCAGTCGCAGCATTATTAACCTCGCTTCACCCAGCATGCGTTTTATTGGGTTTGAGGCCATGCGGACTGGTGTCATTTCCTGCTAGGCCATGTGTGACTTTGGTGCCAAAGTACATCACTAGGCCCAGATGGCTCATTAGGCTGGAGCAGTGAGCCACTGGCAACACAGTGGAAAAATAAAAAAGGCCTACCTGACATATACAGCTCTCGTGGTTCAGAGATGGCAAACCTGACAAGAGGCCACCGCCGATGAAAGAATGTCAAAATAAATCAGAAATCTTCCCTTCTCACCTTCACGGGAAAAGGCTTATTGCTTATCTTTCCCTCCTGAAGGTGCAGAGGTAACAAAATCTTTACAGAGGCGGCGCTCGGCGGAAGAGTTCACTCTTTACTCTGTAACCTCAGACGCCCTCGGCAGCTCGCACACCAACAAACCGACAACAGTGTGACTGCAGCAGAGAGAGAGAGAGAGAGAGAGAAAAAACAGAAGGAGAGAGAGAGAGAGAGAGAGAGAGAGATAAAAAACAGAAGGAGAGAGAGAGAGAGAGAGAAGAAGTCCTCCGGGTGTCAAGCGCTCTCTCATGATATAATTAGTTGCCCCCGTTCCCTCCATGTCATACCAGGTACAGACACTGTCACTCAAACCGACTGTGGGCGTCAGTTCTGAAAAACCACAGAGATAATTAACCTGCCACCCGGGCAGGACCGGGAGCGAGAGGCGCCGCACACCTCACTTTACCCCCCTTCACCTCCTGTGGAAGCAGACGCCGGATTGGATGTCAGGAGGAATCACAGAGCGTCGTCATGGAGGGAAGCCACGATGAGTAAGAGGGCTTCAGGTCAACCGCGGTTTACACCTGTAATCCTTGTTAATGAACTTCCTGTTTCTACGTCTGTCCTCTCGCAGCACATATCCAGAGTCACCGCTCTGAACGCTCACACTCACATTTCCAAGTAATGTAATAAAAAGCTTCCAGACAATAGCCAAGTACTTTGTGCCGAATAAATAACTGAACAATATCCAGCTCTGTCTCTGTGTTCGCCGTCAATCTCACCTGTTGCTTCTGTCCCTTCTTTCCTCTCCCTCACCAGCTCGTTGGCTGCCGTCCTCCTCCTCCTCTCTCATTAGCTGCTCTCCCTTCCTGACCCTCTCGTGCTGCTGGAAAAGCCTGAAAATATACAAAACTAATTAATTGGACAAGTAATCACACTGGGCAGACTGTTCAGCTTTGTTTTTTAAGTGTCCAGGTTCTCAGTCTTTGAAAATATTTTTTCAATATTCTGGATTGAGGAGCAAACATTCAGCACCAGAGTTAAAGAGTTAACGTTATTATCAGCTGCTTGCAGGAGCAGGTAACTGAGCTATGCCATCTTCTCTCAGGGAAAAGCCAACAACAACGTTCCCTCCCATGATCATGTTTTGATTCAGTGTGAAGGGGGAAGTGTGCGCACCATCATCAAAGTGTTTTCAACTCTCAATTATTTAAATGTAAACACATAAAAATTGTATTGTCGGGGATATAAGTCAGTAAGTAAACTGTCGTACTTGGGCTGGGGCCACCTGTAACCTTCAACCCCCACAGCCTCAGACCAATCAGCTTCCTGCGTGGGAGGAGCTACGCGCGGCTACAGAGAAGCGACTGTTTAACCTGAGAAGTAACCAGCAACTCAAACAGTGTGATAAATGTAGTGCAGTAAATATTTAGTGTTAAGTGTTTAGTGGTAATACAAGTACAAGCATCTCACGCTTGTACAACTTGAGTAAATGAACTTAGTCACTTTCCAAAGCTGTCTAAGCTACGATTGGACAGTTGTTTGGGGGAGGGGTTTATTGACAACTTATCTTATATTTACTCACTAAAGTAATTTGTGAGATTTAGAAACACAGTCATTTCTACAGCGCAGTCAACACCAGGACAAGATCGAACACACCGTCAGATAAAACTGCGTCTGTTCACCGCAGCGACCTGAAGCGTCTTCTTCGGGTCTCCAGCTTCACCAACCATCCAGATTAAGTGTTGTGTCAGTCTTTAACTCACTGACCACCGTGTTATTATCAACGATGGAAATGAGGGTTGAGACCATGAAAATAAGACCCCAGCTGAGATACACCGGAGCGACGCTTTAGAGCCCACCCACACGTCTTCGCCACATCTTCCTCCCGCTCTTTCTTAGATGTCCTTAAGACGCTTCACGACTCTGGGCTCATGATTGATGACTCCCTGCAGATGCTCTGTACAGTGTTTTATCGCCTTTGCCATTTCATCGATTCATGGATAGATTCCCCGGGGAGCAGAGTAAATCACCCAATTACATCCAGGCTCCTCATTGATCCCTCTCTCCCCTGCTCGTTCCTCTGGAGCAGAAGGAACTGAAATACATGCTTTGCACTATTGATGCGCTACAGTGGAGGGGTTAAACATTAAGCAATTATATTAATATTCATGCTTTTTGGTTCTCTTAAGAGGACATTTGGCGGCTCCCCTGGGCTCTAAGCGCTGTGACGGGAGCCGTCTGAAGGGACCTGGTGCCTGAAGGAGAGAGACTTTATCAGATCTAAAGCTTCTTTTTTTCTTTTTTTATCACGGGCATCAAAGAAACTGCCTGAACACACAGAGAGCCGACTTCTGTAGCACAGCAGTGCATGAATTCATATGTGTGAAAGAGAGATAAGACTTTGAGCACCAGAAAGGTGTCAGAAATTGCAGTTTGTGGACACATGTTGAGTCTGTTTGATTGTCGTAAAGCTGCATTAATACATATTTGGCCTGTAGGGGCAGAAGAACAGAAACACGCAGCCCTGACAAACAGTATCATCATATAGGTGATATACAGGGCTGAACAATTAATCGAAATATTAGTGAAATCGCAACATGGCCGAGTACAATAAACAAATCACAGGAGCCGCAATTTATTGATAAAAAGGTAAAAGGTGTCACAACAGACCATAAAATGAACCGTTGTGGTGCTACAGAGATGCCCTCGGATAGGTAGGTAGGTAGGTAGGTAGGTAGGTAGGTATAGGTAGGTAGTGGGTAGGTAGGTAGGTAGGTAGGTAGGTAGGTAAGGTGTTTGGCAGGTAGGTAGGACAGACGGTCTGTCGGTCGGTCGGTAGGTAGGTGTGTGGGGTGTTTGGTTGTTTGGCTGGTGGGCAGCAGGTAGGTAGGTAGGTAGGTAGGTAGGTAGGTAGGTAGGTAGGTAGGTAGGTAGGTAGGTTCTACATGTAGCACTGATTTTACGAGATAATCACCATGTATTATTTCATCACAACATTCATTAAATTTTTACAATAAACTGACGTGAAGAAGCTCATTAGCTTCAGCACGTTACAGACTGTGAGCAGCTCTTAGTGTCTCAGGAGTCCTCTGGAGTTACCTTCACAATATTAGACCCAAACCCTCAGGAGTTTTACGAAGCTTTCTCATATGAACTCTGGACAACGTCCGGAGAATCAGGTTTCACAGATGCAGCAAAGTATCAGAGACGTTTTCACCTCCTGTAAATACAGATCAGTTTCAGGACAGTTTCCTGCTCTGTTCACACATGGCACCGATCAAGAAACTCCCTCACTGACAGAGCTGACGGGGTAAAGCCTGTTTAATGTGCGGGCCAACTGATTCAAACATTTGCGTTCTCACATTCAGCTCCTCTGAGTAATGTCTAGATAAGCTCTGAAAGCAGTTTTCTCCATTTTTAGTTTTTAAGGCGACTTCTAGCCTACGGATGTTCTGTGAATATTTCCCCTGGCTCTTTAGCTGCTAAACGCTTCACTAAACGCTGCACTATATTCATCACTATATTCACTGGCTCATGTCCGTCTGCCACTGAGCAGGTAGACAAGCAGCTGCTGCTGGAAACACTGAACCAGACAGGACATGTGTCCGAGGCTGAAAGACACAACAGAGACTGTGATTTCATTTCAGAATAAAAGTTTTACAGGTAAATCAAGTTTAGAGCCTTTGCTTAACTCCAGCTGAGTTGTTTTTGTTTTGTAGTTTTGGCGGGAGTCCATGTGATGTTTCTAAGTCTTTATAGACTTTTTTTTAATCCAATTTTCTAAACAACGAGTTCCCTAACTTTTTTGTGCCATGGACAGTTTTTATATCGCCCCGTTCTTGGAGAATAGTCAGCAAGGGAGTTGTGGATGGATTGTTATCGCAGCCAGAACAAATAGTGACGATATCACAACATACTGCTTCTCTCCTCTCCCTTCTCTGCATTTGTTTCTGTTTTTACTCACATTCGGGCTGAAACAATTAGTCAGTGAATCCATTAGTCCATTAATTCTTTATACAAAAATGCCATACACTCCTCAGGTCCAAGCCTCTCTGGTTCTCTTAGTCTCATATGACAGGAAAGCATCTGTCTCTGACCAATTGATTAATTAAGAAAAGAATTAAAATAAATTAAAAAAAGCATTAGACCCTATGCTCTAATAATTTAGTGTGTTCTGATGTGGCAGCCGTTCTACACAAGACTCATCAGTTCATTTCTTTGTTTCCCAGGAACAGAACAGATTTGTTTGTGGTCTTCTTTTTTTTTTTTACTTTAAAAGCAGAACGTGTTGTTGAAACTGTTTGAATACAACAGTGGAGCTGAGCTGCTGACACTCATCAGCATTGCAGTCTTGTATCTGAGTAGTAAACAACTTTGTGTTTCTGTTTTTATACACACACATGAGAATGATTGGCTCCCGCCTGGTTGTCGCTGGCACGCACAAGTCACTCATCTTCACCCTGCTGGGCGCCTTTTAAATCCGTGTTACAACAGGAGGTCCCATTTATAATGAATAGCAGCCACAGTCTCAGTGTTTGAGTCCATATGTGTGGAACCGGTTAGCTGCTTACAAGAGGAACAGGGAGGAACGCAGGCTGGGGAGCTCAGAAGGTGGTGAGGGACTGATGACCTACTGTAACAACAAAATCCACAGAAACGATGATCAATACTTTCACAATCAAGACGCTGTTTGTTAAAAAATGGATCTTTTTACATTCATTTCACCTAATAAAACAATAATGATCTGCAGAGGCGTCTTTTTATTCTGCGTTTCATGAGGGTGCGTTAAGTTCATTTTGTGTTTTTCAAAAGAATAAACATAAAAGCTCATGAGAAAAATAATAAAAGGTGACACTTGGTTCAGACACACGCAGGGATGTGCACTGTGCGATAACGGTGAGACCTCTTTAAAATAATAGATCAGTAATTTTAATTTCAAAGTACTCTGCAGTACTTTTCCAACTCTGCAGTCCACTGTGGAGTGTTCATAATGAAGTAGCTCTGTGATCCCTCCACATAATTACTGAATTAGAGAAGCAAGCAGAGACGAGCTTCAAAAAAAGCTTTCAGAGGAGGCAGAGACAGACGCGTGGCTTTCACTCACAATTACCCGTCATTAAGTTGATTATTGACTTTGTTAGGAAAACACTTGTATTCAATTAGGGACAAAGAACAGCGGGAACTCTCAAAAACATTTACAGATGCTCGCGATATGAATCTGTGACATCCTAATTTGTTTTTCTTTTTAATTTTGACTGTCTTTGTTTCAGGGCGCCGACTCTGGACTTCACTTCCCAGAAACCATCTGTCAATCAAACAATCTGGGAGAGACTGTGACATTTTCACAGTTAAACACACATTTTGTGTTTGTAGCTGCTGCAACAATTACTCAATTAACCGTTTAGTCAATCAGCAATTAAGCTGATAATCAATTGATTGTTTAAGAAGTCTATCAAATGTGACTTTGCTTGTTTGGTCTGATATTACAGTAAGTTTTGGTGTCTCTGTTTGCTCTGCGATGTTTGTGATTCGTCTAAAAAAAAACATAAAAAACTGCAAAACAATTATCAATTAATCAAGAAAAACAAATGGTAAATTAAGTGACAATGAAAATCATTTTTAATTGCAGCCCTGATGCTAGAGCTGCAAAGATTAGCCAATTAATTGATTAGTTGATCAACAGAAAATCGTTTTGAGCCTTAAAAGGCGAATATGCCAAACGTTTTCTGTCTGCAGCTTCTCTGACGAGAGGATAAGATCCTTCAATACTGAATGTGTTTGGAGACATTTGGAGATGGATGCATTTTTTTTTATTTTGATTCAATTAACTGAAAAAAATAAATTGCAATGCAAATTGATTGATAATGAAAATAATCGTTAGTTGCAGTCCTGCCGACTGCTGCCTGTTTTGACAACTTAGTTCTTTTAATCTTTTTAAAAAATCTCAAAGTAAAACTTGTGAGAAGTCAGAGGATCACCAAAGTTCATCCTCAGGGGAATATGAATGTTTTTAAAGATAAAAATATTTTTAAAGATAGTTTTTAAAGATAAAAATATTTAAATTAGGAAAATGGGATTTATAAAGTGACAAACAGCGACTGGTCCGGTTCCTATGAAGACTGAAGAGGCTGAGGAGTTCAAACCAACGTTACAAGGAGAGGATGTTTGAGCTTCAGTGTTGATGTTAGCAGAGTTCAAATAAATATCACGATTACTTCAAACCTGTACTTTGATTACTTATTACTGATCTATTATTTTATACGCTTGGTTATTTTAGTTCTGCCCTAAAGTACAGCTGCTTTGTGGAAGCACTTGTTAATGAGTCTCTCTCGTTTTGAGTCATGCACTCTTCATATTCATCAGTGTGATTGTGTCTAAGTGATTAAACTACTCAGTGGTGTTACCTTTGCTCGCTGAGACTGTTTTTGCATTTGACTTCTTTTCTGCTCGGTGTCGTCTTCACTGAAGCTGAAAAGAGCCCGAACGACAGACACAGCGTTTTCTTTTAAGTAGAAGCAGCTCGGGTCGAGGTTCTGTGTTTGTGCCGGTGTCATTAACATCTCCAGCTTCGCTCGGAGTGAACGCAGACTAACATTAGCTGGACGGAGCGGAGCCACGTTAGCTAGTTCTTCTATGAGGGGACAGTTCGTGGACACAGGAAAAGTTTTAACCAAAGTAACCGTCAGATTACAGAGGTTCAAAATGTTAGTTTTGATACTTGTTCTTTGTTCTTTATTCAGCCCTGATGGTAACGTTAGATTTTCAAATAGTGGAAAAGGTTTGTCACGTTTCCCGTCTTCATCAGAACAGGCAGCTACACTCTGCTTTTTATCCAGCTTCAGAAACCTGAGCCATCTCCAGGTCACAGCTGTTGTGTGACTTCTCTTTGCCGAAGTTTCTTTGTCTTGAGCTTCTTTTTTTTTTTTTTACTTTTCCAACATGTTTTTATTTTTATTCCTTGTTTTGGCCTTACATATGTCAGCTGTGTAGCCCAGGCGCAGAGAAGACACAATCATCCTTTATTACTCATCGTTATTTTAAGATCTCCCAGCTCTACTCTACTCATTTATCTTTATATGAACACGTCTCACTTCCCTGAATGAGAGGTTCAGTTAGAGACGCTGGTGGAACAGCGCTCATCGTGGCGTCTAGTTGTCCAAACATGAGCTTCTGCAGCACTTTTTTGTCACTAGGCTTGTTATCACCGGTGTTGATGGTGTTCTCGTTAAAAGCTGCACCGTGACAAAATCCTGCCAAGCCTCGCATTCAGGCCTCACCCACACAGCCACACCAAAATAACCCGTGTTAGCATATTACCCAGGACTGAATGTGTAAAAGAGCTGGTTTGTGATTTATCAGACTATTATTCCTGCAGCTGCAGTGATCTGGGAGACGTAATTATTCAAAACCCTGTCAAACACATTGAGCGCGGAAAGCACAACCTTTACAGCTGCTGTTGATTAAAATCTGCCGCGGTGATGGAGGGAACGGGGCCCGGAGGAGCTGTCGACAGGCCTTCTGTTCACACACTCCGCATTGTTCATTTGTCAGAGTTTACCGGAGCACAGAGGCCTCACACCGAGAGCCGGGGAGGCAACTGCAAATTAGTGTTAAAGCTGTTTGAGACAAGTTTTAATAGAAGTTCTGAAAAGAGAGAAACGAGACGCCAACAACAGCTTCACTTCACTTGGGACAGAACTGCACTTCTACTTTACAACACACACTCATGGGTACTGTATGTTTACTGCTTGCCTTGAAATTGAATTGCTCTTGTATTCTTTATTCTTTAAGCATCTAGATATTATTTTCTCCATTTAGCTGAATGCAGTTCTGTCCTTTCCACATGAATTTTCACACAGGAGATCAATAAATCTCATCTCATCCTTTATGTACGTACATTATAATATAACTGAAGAGCTTCAGATCTATATGTTTACGGAGCAAGAACTCTTGTACAACTACACCATCAAACACATAACGAAAAGTAAAGCCCGGAGGCACAGGGAACAGTTAGCATCTGCCAGTCAACACCTCTCACAAATTAACGCGTCGTATGTTGTTCGTTTCATCTGTACGCAAACAGTTAAATCAACTGTTTGTTTTTAATGACATGAGAGGTGCTGGGTGGACGGATTAACTGCTGTTCATGAGGAAATAGAAACAAGTTCACGCTGTGCTTATTAAGCCTATCAGTGCCAGGTAAATATTTCGCAGTTTGTGTAATAACTGTCACTGCCAGAAGGGGGAGACAAAAGGTTTGCGACACAAACGTAAAGTATTGTTTTCTAACTACACAATTTTAAGATGCTGGTAATGAATCAAGTTCCTCTCGTAATAACTTTTAAAAATGTTCAGTTTATATATGAAATATTTTTATTTACAAACATCACTGATTAACATAAAGCTTTATTAAGAGGTTTGTTATTAGGTCAGAGCAGGTCCTGATCCTGTGTTTTCAGTTTCAGGTGTTATTATGCTGCTTCCAGTGAAACAGAATTTGTTGGAAACAGTTTCCTCTTAATTCTGTCGTCTTCTATTAGGACATAACCTACACTTATAAACTGATCCTCTCTCAGTGTCACAGCCAGAGTAAGCTGATTTATCATCTGATGTTCAGGGTGTAATAAAAATGAAAACTATCAAAGATAATAATGTTGTACAATGTTGTGAAAGCTTCACACAGTAATTATTATTATCAGCTATTACATATATATATATTATGTTGAGCAAAGAAAGAGTTCAGATTCTGCAGACTTTTCTCTGACAGCCACCACAGATGCACCTGTAGCTTCAGTTATTTGTACAGGCTTCATAATGGATGTAAGGGGCCACTGAGGCTGCATCAACATGGGCCCTACGTTCTTGTGCTACAGCGCTGATTGTCACAGTGTGATTGTTTCATACATTCAAAGTAACTTAAATCAAGTGTGTCAGGGGACACTTTACTGTGTATTAACTGAAGGGGAAACACTTCTTCCTCCTCCTCACGTACTTCAGGTACTGAAGCATCAAACACGTCCCTCAGTCAGACTGAGTTTATCCTTTGAGGCACATCTTTGATTTGTGATTTTGGTCTATATGAAGAAAGTTGACAGTTTTCTCATTTTACTGCAGTAGATACGCTCGACTCTACTGACGTCTGATTGTGTAGTAAATCCAAATTTAATACTGCAGGATGATACGAACACTAAAATCAATTATTTTCACTTTATCTATACGACTCTCATTATACATTTGGCTGAAATCACTAGTTCGTCTTCGGAGCTGCAGAAACACACTGTGTACAGAAATCCTTCTGTCCCTCAGGTTATGAAGTTTCCTTTCATCTCCGCCAACACAACAAAACGCTAACGCCGTAGAGTCCAGTCATTTAGCTCCAGCCTGCTCTGCTGAGTGCAGCGTGCAGGTTTTCCCTCTAATGGGACGTCTGCATGAATACCACAAAGGTCTCCGGCATCATCTGGAGCATACTAATGCTCCGCTTTGACGACTGGAGGCACACCACGAGTTATTTTTGTAAAATCACCCTCCCACAAGGAATAAGAATGTTCCCCTCTCTGCCTTTAGGTGGAGAAAATGTAAATGGCTTAACATTATTCTTCCCAAATATCAATGTTTTTCATGCAGCAGGACTAATTAGGATGCAAAACACAACGGCAAACTTATCTTTGCTTCCATTAGCTAACAGGTATATCACAGCTCCTGCAGCTCACTGTCCCTCCTCCACAGGTTCTTACTGAGATAAAATACTCTTTAGAGTAGATGGCACAGTACAAAAAAAACAGAAATCATTTAATTACAAACTGTGTTTTTTTTTTTTTTTTTTTTCCTAAACTCTCCTGACACGTCCGAGTAAAACAACCACATCCGCTCTCAGAGACAATTTCGTTTCCTGTGAACGAAGCAGAGCTACAGTGGCCTACATATGCCGACACACCACAGTCCACAGCACCAGTACACACACACACACACACCACACACACACACACACACACACACACACACACACACAACACACACACACACACACACACACACACACACACACACACACACACACACACACACACACACACACACACACACACACACACACACAGTGAGGCTAGTTTGAATATGGCTGTCACATGTACTCAGTGTAGTTGTCGCCATAGCGTCTATTTCTGTCCTGTACCAGGTGTGGGAGAGCTGAGAACAATCTCCTCACTTTCATTACCGTGAAATGGTTTACACTCACACACACACACACACACACACACACACACACACACACACACACACACACACACACACAACACACACACACACTCATGTGATTCATGTGATTCTACACTCACGACTACAAACATACTCTTACTTTCAAATGTGTAATAACCGGAGGTCCTTCATGTTTTCTCTGTTGATTTATGCTTCTCTTCGCTTTAACAGAACTTACACATTATTGTGGTCTTTACGGTCGGGTTGACCCCCTCGCTGGTAAACTTGTAATCGCACATGCACAAAAGCTATCCTCAGCGTATCACCTCTGTACTATATAAGTACAATTGAATTATCTTGAAGCTGCTGCCTCTGGATCCTCTCTCTGTTCCTAGCATCTCTAGTGAACTTGAGAAAACAGCCTCCATGTTTACTGCAGGCGCTGGTGGGATCTGGTTTTTCCTACCTTCATACATTTCACCGGGAAAAAAGATTAAGATACAAGAAGATACAAAACATGAATATTTGACTCATCACCTAAAAACAAAGAAGGACTATTTATGTTATGTTTATGACAAATTCAAATCCCCGTTTCCATCCCCACCCAAACCCACCCGTAGGATTAAAGGTTATAGAAGAAGAACTGCTGTAATAGGATATTTATGGGGTCCCCTTTAGTGTGATTATAGATCAGCTCTAGCTTCTATATTAATACTGTGAAAGTATCAAAGCCTCAGTCCACAGAGAAATGCACACAGCCTGTATTCAGAAACTGAGCCTTAAAACCAGCCGTCAGGACTTCTGGAACTTTGTGATGTCACAACAAAGCAGTCACCAAGCCCCGCCCACCTGGACCCACCATCCAAACCTTGCAGGATTTGGTTTCTCTGAGTGTTTACATGAAATCTGCTATATTTTTATTGGATCACTTAGAAAACAGTGAGCCAATCAGAAGAGAGGCTCAGAGCCTCGTCTCTTCTGATTGGCTCAAAGACCTGTTGTTACTAGAGCTCCACAGAGAAGCCCGAAAGAGGAGATGTGAAACTACACAGAGATGGTTTTTACATCTTCTTATGGATCAACACTTCAAATAACCCATTTATACCGGATGCTGCGTAGCGCAACATTGTTGATTCTTCATCATTTTCATGATATATTTATACATATTTTACATATTTATATGCTGCATGCGTCATGAAAATGACGAGGAATCAACAATGCTGCGCTACGCAGCATCCGGTATAAATGGGATAAAACACAGAAGAAGAAAATATGGAGCTTTAAAAACCTTCATATCTTAAGAAAGGTTTGAGAGGACCTTTCGAGTTAATGTGAAAACCACAGAGGAGATCGGGGTCAGGTTTAAACTGGCTTCCAAACATCACACTAGAAGCTTTAAAACACTCAAAGTGGAGAGATCCTGTCGGCTGCTCTCTACATCGAGGGCGTAACAGCTCAGAGATAAAATATTTTAGACCAGTATTATATTGCAACTGCAAATAAAGTTAAATGCTGAAAATGATCAGACCTCCAGTCATGTCTACGTCTACATCATTTTTCTGCTGAGTTCCCTGTTGTTATAAATTCATTTTATTTTCAGTTTTACTCTCCATCTATAAAGCAACACTTGAAACCTCAATGCTTCCATTAATAATTGCTGAACAAATATAAAATGCTGAATACGTGAAATAAAAATAGGCAAAGAACAGACACACTCGAATGAGTAAGAACAGTGAGCGATACACGAGGGGTCTCAGAGCCCCTAATTAACACCAAGGCTCTACAAACAAAGCTAATTATTTTCTTTTTAATCGATATTATAAAATGTATTTTCATGTTTCAGGGGATGTGCTGCAGCTGCTGGCATGGAAACCAGCAGTGGTTGCAACCCCGCAAACTGTACAATTAATACAAGTGAAATAATATATTCTGAACTGTGTGGTTCTGCTCCCCCGCTCTTAATTTGAAAAACCTCATTTATGTCATATGCTTTTAACCCTTATCAGTCCCTCAATGTCAAAATAATAACGTCAGAAAATAATAACGCACTGTGCTGCTCTTCTACAAATGATCTCACTACACGTCAGATAATGGTTGAAGCTTGTGTCCAGTCAGAAGATTTAAACAATGAATGAAGTCTTCCTGTCTGCACGTCACCCTGGTTTCATTTATCTGTTTTTATTGTTTGTTTTTTTAACATTTATTAAGTTCCTTTGCCGTCTTACTCTCAGCTGTCAGTTTATTAGGTACGCCTGGTTAAACCTAATGCAGTGTAATATAACAGTGAGGCAGTAAATCCTCCTTCATGAAGGTTATATTGTTCAGTTTGTGTTAAAACTATTTCTATTAATGTGTCCACCCCTGTTACATCACTGATGACAGAAACACTTCTCTGGATAATTCAATACAGCTCAACAGCAGCATGAACTACGTCCTCCAGAGTGAACAGTTCGATCACCTCGGTAACTGAGTTTCAATAAAAGCTGATCATTATAACCTGAATGGAGGTGGCCTTATTACAGGACTGCGCAGGTGAGAGGTCGGTTCTGATGCAGTTGCACGGCAGGTTTGCAAAATTAGAAATGTGCAGGATTCTGGGTAGAAGTAGTGTAAATGTGTTTTACATACATTTCTTATTTTCCTCACAGCACAGGCTCCTGATGGCAGGAATCTACCACATTCAATTAAAGGCAGTCTTCTGAGACTTTTGGCTGTGAGACAATAGAAAAATAGGCCCATACAATAAAAAAAAGGCTGAATAATTAAGCCTAATTAAATCCTTATAGCCTAAAACTATAAACCAGCTAAAGAGGGACAGATCGTCCTTTGGTTTAATGCATCCTCTGTTATTTACAGCCCAGTGATCAAGTAAGAGTCATTTTTTCTTCAACTTAAAACAAAACATCTGAAGCTCTGGGCTGGATCTTCTAGTTTTCAGGGGAACTGCTCTATTTAATAAACTCCAGTTGATCAAATCTGGTCAATGGAATAAAAACATAAAATTAAAAGCGCCAAGTGAAAGAAAAGACATTGTGAGTTTGACGGGAAAAGAAAAAGTAGTTTCTGATCCCACAGCGTTTTTTTTTAAACTTTGTGTTTACATTTCTTTTTAAACCTCTGAGTTTATTTTTTGACAGCTATACCTGATGAAGCAGCTTAAAGGTGAGTTTGAATTTGTCAGTGAGACACGAGGAAATGGGGGAAATGGGTGGGAAGGGCGTCGTACTTTGCCGAGATAAAGACAGAGGAGCATTTTCCAGCGGGGATTTTTTGTGCGAGACAAACGTGCTAATCTGACAGCCTGGAGCCAAGCATTAGCAACATGAGCCCCCTGCTGAACGCAGGAGATTCTTTGATTTCCCTTCTTCCTACAGTTTGTTTCTTGGTCTTGTACTCTTCAAAAATAGACTTGCATGGCATGTTCTTGGCCTCTTAATATTTCATCACTCCACTTAGCTCGACGAGCATCTATTATTCACTAAGAGGTGGTCGCAATTAAGGACCCTGCCAATCAGCGGAGCCTCGGGGGACCCGGGCGTCACCGGGAATCTGCTCGCAGACTGCAGAGAAGCGATTTGAGGAGAGGATCCGTGAGCAAGGGGGACATTAACGCATATGGCGGCTGAGGATAGAGACTTGTTAAAAGATATGATGTCTAAGCATGAAGCATATGGATGCAGAATAAAGCAGCAGGAGGATTGTCCTACAGCCTCCCAGGGGATCAAGGTTTCAAACTAACTGCCTACTGAAGTGTCCTTGAGCAGGACACTGAATCTAACTCCAGATTTATTCTCGTCATGTGCACATGCACACACAGCTCTGAAAATGAACTAATGTGAGACTGACTCTGTCAGTCAGTCCCCTCTACAAGATGTGTTGAAAAATTTAAAGTACATGACAAAACAATAGGAGAATGATTCACATTTAACTTTGACATTATAAATATTAATTCAAATGTCACACTCTAAATAGAACAAAACCAAAGCTTGGGACGAAGCTGCAGATCAGCTGAACCCTACAAAGACTAAACAAACTGCACATAAAGATTGTTTCCTCCGTCATCTTTTTCAGTCTCTACAACTACGAGACAACACACTGAACCGCTGCTGTTTCTGTGCAGAGACATTTGCACTGAAAACAGGAAATAGCTCAGAGTTTGGCTGAGATCGTGGATGGACACGTGTGTAGGACTGTGGAGTCGACACAGGGACCTGGAGCTGAGTGAGCTCAGCATGCTAACATATATCTTAGCGAAGACAATTAGCATGCTAAGATTTGCTACGTAGCAATAAAACACAAAGCACAGCAGCTGAGGCTGATGGGAATGTTGAAATTCTGACCTGATGGTGGCGCCAGATGAAAAGTCAGAGGATCATCAAAGTTGTTACGTCTCATTGTAAGTGAGACCAAATTTCACAGAAAACATTTCACTCAGAAACCCCAAATGTCAAAGTCAGGGATTACTTCAGATGCCTTCACCTGTCTGACCTTTGACCCTCACGCTGAGAGTTTCCCACATCACTGCCCTCGGCCTCAGGCGTCACCAGGCTTCGTCCTCTCAGGAACATGAATGTGAAGAACAATCAGTCTGCCAAAGTGGTGAACCGGACCACAGGATGGTTTGGACATTTTAATCAGATTCAAATAAAACTGGATGAAAAACCACAGGATCTCGGTTTCTACGGCAACGCACACAACATGGGGAGTTAACTGCTTAAGTGCAGAAGTTTCAATTTACATGCAGCAGAGAGAACAAAGACCAACTGAGATCAGATTTGTGATCCGACCAGAAGAGAGTCACACAATCATTTTTGTGGCCGAGTGTAAATCAAAGAACCTGAAATCTTTCCCAACTTGTATCTGACACAAGACACTTGAAATGACGAGTGGAAATGAGGCCTAAATCTCACTGCCTCCAGCAAAGAATATATCAGAGTATTCAGCACAACAAGAAAACAAATGCAAATTTTGTCTTTCATCAACATACCAAAGGAGAAGACCTGTTTATGTTACCAGCATGTTGGTTAAATCATGAGCGTGCACCTGTGACACAGATTCAGGCACATAACGAGCTCAGTTGTGTCTAGATTTGGATGATGTTTGTAGGATTATTTGGTTTTCAGGACGTTGTGGACCAAGGCTCCAGTGAGGTAAACTGCAAAACCTTATAATTAATTAAAGCTTCTACAACAAGACCACAGATTGATCGTTTCCTTTAACGTCCGTACCCCAAACCAGCACTTCAAAAACCTATTTGCAGCATTTTAGATTCTGTCTACTTCAGTCTCCACCCCTCCTCCCTCCCTCCCTCCCTCCTCGAGGAGGAGGAGAAAGATGGAGATGAGAAAATCTGCCCACTCAACCCCTCTGGGAGCAAAGACTGAGATAAAGTGATAGAAGACTAAATAGAAAAAAAGGGAAGAAGCAGCAAAACAGAAATTGGAAGGGACAGAGGAGAAGAGGAAAGTGCAGCATCCTGCTGTTTGTCCAGGAAGACTTTTATCAGCTGACAGCAGATTATTATTATTTCTGACTTCATCACAACCTGCAGTCACTGGAGCAAAAACATCACTTAATATTCTCTAATTAAGCCAAACAGGCCTGTTGTTATTAATGAATTAATCTGCTGCTTTCAGCATCACACACACTGATCATTATTGCATTGCTCAAAGTGTTCTGTGGATCTGAAATCTCCTTTGTGCGAAAACAAGTAATTTTACATGAGTCACTGGCAAGTTGACTGGCTGTGGGAAAACACTAAAAATAATTCAGTTTTCATTGAAATTCTGTTGAAGTTTTGCTTCACAACAACTGTTTCTCTAGAGAGGAAGTTTGTAGTCTCCTCATAAATGTTCGACCATGTCTCCGACAAAATGCCTCAATTACTTTGCCAAATCATTCTGCAGGAAACATGTTGTTGTTTAGATCACGCTCACTGCACGACTTCTTCTCACTCAGGTCTGCGGGGTTTTGAGATGAGATCAGGGGCCAGCTGCACAAAACACCTTACGTTAAGTCTTAACTTAAGCCTTCTCCTTAAAATGTTCATGTAAGTATTTCAGGGTTTTTCCTTATCTTAGTCTTATATTTAAGGAGTCAGTTGAACCGTTGCACAAAAGACCTTAGCAACCAGAGTAATGAAAAAAAAAACTAAAGGTACCTCTGACTCAATCTTAACAACATAACTGAAACAGCAGAATTTTACCGCTGTAAAATGTCTTTCACTGCTTCACTTTGAGCAACCGGGCCCCAGATCAGGGCGGATGGATGGGTCACCAACACTTGTGGTTTGCGGGCTGACATCAAAGGTTGACATTTGGAAGTAGAAGATTTTCTGACAGCACTGAAGGTTATGGTCATGACCTCACATGTGTTGTCAGAAAAAATTTATATTAACCACCTAAAAAGCCAAGATCAGCTGACGTGTACGCTACATTTTGATTTTTACTCACTGCTTCATCGTTCCGTCAAACAGCACATTAGTTTGGAACTACATTTTCTCAAATGCTGAAATTCCATATTCCTACGCACAAGTGCACTTACACCACACACTGCATTACATCATAGATCAGCTGTTTGAATTATAAAAGGCTGTTTGATGGCAAGAGAACATGGTGAAAATATTCTATATATAGCGTACACTTAAACTGATGGTGATTTTTTTTTTTACTATGCATTTTCTAAGTGGCTGAAATAAATTTTTTTCTGCTGTGCCGTCCACAGCAGCACATCACTCAGCTTCTGTGTTGGTGCTTCTGCATCACACTAACCTGAATCTACAGCAGGTAATATACTGACTATTGATTAGTGCCTCACACAACACCATGTCATGTTTCCAGATATGTCGCTTCATTTTCTTAAACAAAACTATGCAGAAAACTATTCATCTTCAATGAGGATCTCAGACACACATCTTGCCTCTTTAATCAGTTTCAAGCTGCTGTTTGATATGCACACACACACACACACACACACACACACAAACACACACACACACACACAAACAAACACACACACACGCAATTCAACTGGCTGGTGCAAACCATTTTTCCTGTGTAATAATGTGATAAATGTACTAAACAGATGACAGAGTTTATGAAGTCTGGGCACTGATCCACACAACAATACAGCAGAGCAGATATCTGACAGCAGGAAGCCAAACAGTTACATCCTCAGCCAAACACAGAAAACACTCAGATCCAACAATCACACTGCTGAGAGACCTGAGAGCTGCTGGGAAAACTACACCGACTCCCACTGATCTGTTTTCTAAACTCTACAGATCTGTGTCAGTTTTCAACTCCACTGTTTTCCCAAAACCAAGAGGACACTTCAGCCGGTCACCAGAGACTCCTACCATAAAGTTAAAAGCTTATAAACTTTACGGTTTTGAATCTGGACTTTTGGTATTAGGAAAAAGTGGCTCATGAAAAATAAGGTGTTTCACATTTAGTATCTACAGCTGCTATTTCAACATGTCAGGCACATATTTAATCTACATTTAGACAAACAGAAGAATCCAATTGGACAATACTTAAGGTCTCAGATCGGGCTCCGAATGAAAATAAACTTGATCATCACCAACAGTCAATTCAGTCCATTTAATGAGAGCTACACACTGCTGTGTATCTGGTATCACTTGTCAACAAACGGCTGCAAGAATATATTACAATAAAAAAGCTAATTTAGCCGATTTGGTATGACTATGAGGTTAACAATGTCCGTCCTGGAATAGTTACACAGAAAAAGCACATTCATGACAACAATAATGATAATAATAATAAAGGTCGACATGATTCCACATTTCCACATATGTTCTTATTATTATACTTTTACTAGATAATTCACCTATAACCTACTAAGCATTGTGATATTTAAATCTTGATATTTATTCCTTAACATTTGATACTCATTGTTATTTTTATATGTAGCAGATGCTGTGGCTCTACAGAAAAAGATCATCCTTAAAAGTAACAGCATGCCTCATACTGTAAGAATCTAAATGTGCCAGTTAGTGTAATCAGAGATATTATAGGAATATCATACAAAAAAAATACAGTCACCACAAACTCACTGTCAGCACCGCATTTAGAAGAAATATTAATTATTAAAAGGACGATTACTTTTTAGAGAATTCAGAAACAGAGGCCATAATTAATAATTACAGAATATTAGAAACCACTTATCACTGGATAATGACAGTTATATGATCACAACCATGACAACAAACCCACAACTTCAAAATAGTAATATCACTGTCATAAACATAAAAACATGTGCAAAGTCCTGTGCACCGCAAATAAATAACAGATATCATAGTGAAGGAATTCAGCAACTCAGAGTCTAAAACAGAAAAATATGCTAAACTATTCGACACAATAATCCGCACATACTCTCAGTCAACGTCAACAGTCCGCTGTGTTTGAATCAACTCACCGTGTCCGGTTCCTCCGGTTCGTCCGGTCACCATCTGAGGGATCATCCGGCGGAGGATCACTGACTGCAGGGTGTGAGCGCTCAGCGATCCGCCGGAGCTCCACGCTGCGTTCAAGACAGACAGAGCGAGAGATGGCGTTTCCTTTTCAGACTTTCAAAATAAAACATACCAAACCAGAATAGGCCTCGAAAGGAAGTGAGTTTGTTGTATATGTATATCACATTTCACACACATTTCTTTCACTTGCACTTCATTGATTTACTGTAACATGTTGTGTAAAGAAAAAAAACGTGAATCGCTAAGGACAAGAACTGTAATTTGAGTTACAAACACGTCGTCCACCTCTTGACTTTCAAAATAAAGCACTAATTTACATTACCTTACCGAAGCTGTAAAATACTGTAAATGTGAACTAAAATTACAACAAAACAGTGTGAAACTGGAATAACTTATGGACGAAACCTAACTTACACGGACTGCAACTGACTCTACACCACTAGGTCCTCCACATTAACAAAATTGCCAGGGGATAAAAAAATATATATATACAAAGAAAGAAACATGAAGCCAAGTCACTAACTAAACTTCCTACTTCGCCTTATAAGCAAAGTATACACAGTAAACACAATAGCAACGAAGCTAATGCTAGCTAGGTTTCTTACAGTTGACCTAGCTTGGAATGTTAGCTTAACTTAGCTAGCTTCCGTTTGAACACTAATAAAGTGACGAAAATTAAATATGTCATCAACAGACACTTAAGCTTTAACATTTTTATTGTTAGCTCTGAGTTAAGTTAATTTAACTGTCACAGACTGGTGCCACATAAACTTACTGCGCCACTCGCTCCTACCGCCATCTACTGGTGACAACTGCGCATGCTCACTCACTGACATGGCTTCCGGAAGCATATTATGGAGAATGAAGCAAACAGGACAGGTGGACTTCAGGTGAGTTGATCAAAAGGGAACATCAGGACTATGAGGTGATGTCCTCTGTGTATTTTTAATATCTTAAGATTTGACCAGTTTTAGTCGAATGAATAAATGAATAAATATTAAGGGATGGGATTTAGTAGTTTAAACAAAACATGTGTTTGGGGGACTTATGACCTCAGTATTTGTCCATATTTTAATGTCTGAAACTGTGCATTTGACAAATTTTAAATGTAAAACACTGATCATACACAGCAGTAGGGCTGCAACTTATGGTTATTTTCCTTTTGTTATTAATGATTAATTGTTTGCTGCTCAAAAAAGTCAGAGGATAGATAAAAATGATCCATAATCCAAGGTGATATCAATAAATTTCTTGTTTTGTCTGACCAAGTCCAAAACATAAACAGTTGAGTTTACTATCATGTAACTCAGAGTACAGCAGCAGGTTTGAAAAACTGGACTCTGAAAATAATTTTTAAAAAAACATAATCAATTATTTGATTATTAAAATGGTCGCAGAATAATCAAATAATAGTTTCATCCATAATCATTTCAGCTCTGAACAGCATATATCAAAATCATAAAGTTATTAAGGATAATTTCATTGGATCAAGAAAAAACATTATAACTGATTATTGTCCATTTGTGGTTTACGGTTGAGGTCAGAGTTAAATGATTGACATTTCTGTGCGGTTACATAATATATACAAACAGTTCTAATTCAGACAGACTAATTTAAAGCAATGGTGAAGTATTGTTAATCAGTTACTGAAATAGCTTTCATTTAATCCTTTTAATTGGTGCGTTTAAGCATCAGTGTGTGTGCAGACACCAGAGTACAGACGTGGAACTCGTCGATAACCTCTAAATCCCTCTGTAGTTTCATCTGAATGAAAAGATTTACACAGATTAAGGATGAAATTGTTTTCTAGAAATGGGTTCTCTTCACAGTTGACATGAGGATTACAGCCATCCTCACTTAATATTAAATCCTCTTATGACACCCATCTGTAAAAAAAAAAAAAAAAACATTCACTCCTGTTGGACGAGGGAATTTTTTGAAAGTTTTTGTCCCTTGGGGCTTACTGTACAGACCTAACTGACTAAATGAAAGATGGCAGTGAAGCGTGGCACCCTCGACCCCCGTCTGTCTCCACTCAGGGATTTTAAGGAAAGTCTGTGGATCAGACACGGTCACAGTCTGTTTATCAGACCTGAAGAGATGCAGCGTGAGGCTGACCTACGTCCTTCCACTCCAGTTGAGCCCGCAAACCCGGAAACAGACAGGAGAGACTCAGGAGAGTTCATGTCTGTGTGTTTGACGCCCCTCTTTCCTCCTGTAGGTGCAGACAAACAAGGAGCCTCTCTCTCCTCTCGCCCCTTCTTCTTCTGTAATTGACCAAATGTGCCAGACACTGTCTGCTGCAGCTGAGAGATAGGCCTTTATTGTTTTCTTTTGAGGGATAAATCTGTCTCCTCCTCCTCCTCCTCCTCACTTAAACCACTTTAGAAAACTCTGATGTCTTCTTTATCCTCAGTAATAAAGTCAGGGAGGCCGAGGTGAGGGAGTCCACATCAGCCACAGAGAAACATCCTATAAAAAAAATGATCTATAAGAAGCATGTACTTTCAAAACTGCACACAAACAGGCATTTATAGGAATATATGATTCTCTCTGAGGAGTGGATTCATCGGTTTGTCTACACAATGTCATAAAGAGTGAAAAATAGACATTATAATTTTCCTACTGTAGAGATTATGGCCTCTTTAATTTATAGATTGCTTTATTTGAATGTGGTAGTTTACTACACCACACATTTGCCTCCTCATATTCCTATACAACTTATTTACATCCGGAACTTGTATCAGCCGCTCAGAATACAGCTGTTGTCAACATAATGAGGAGGAGTTTAAATCGAATTTCTCCTCCTTGTTTAAAAGCACCTCAATGGTGATAATAAGGGAAGGGTGAGAGCTGCTCTTTGTACTGGGTGTTATCCAGGGGATTTGGGGTTTCAGCTCTGTTCTAACTCATTCCAAAATACCATGATTAAACGTAGGGGATACGTTCAATATTTTATGTATTGAAAGCCAAAGTGAAAACCAAACGTCTGGATTTTGTTGCAGATGTAAGAAAACCTCATTTGTAAAAAGACAAATAACTACAAATCCACCTGGAACAAAACTTTAACTCTGCAGTAAGTTGTGATGTTTACTCCATTTGTCGAGATAAGGATGTTATTTATTTTATTATTTAAAAAAAAGAAAAGAATAAAACAAATTAATATCGTGATTTATTCAGTATTTCTGTTTTTAGCTGCTTTTAATGAACACCATTTCCCATGAGCCCGCAGGCCTTTGCAGGTTAAACAGCTCATTTCGAGGAAGAATCATATAAATGTGGCTAATCTCCTCACAACTTATCATCAAAACAAGAATCCATTTTGTTATCTGGACCGTGTGCAGGCGATGCTCTATCTCTGCAGACAGTCCATGAGGACGTCTGCATAATGGTCCATGTGGAGCCTCAAGGACATGGGCAGATGATGACAGTTACCCTCATGGACGCTTTTGGACATACAAATGCATATGAATTCAGGAGATGTAGATGTGCTATGTTTATTATTTCATCTCACTTCCTGTTTGTGTTTAACTCTCTGAATTAAAAACGAGACAAATCCTGAAGCAACAGGGACTAAAGTTGTGCATGTGTGTGTCAAATAAAGACATGACTAAACAAAATGAAGTGTCGCCTTTAAAGTGAGCTGATGTCATCGTCTTCCAGCTGACAGACCGCTCTGATCCTGCTTCACTGAGCCTGACTTCTAGATGACACACACCCTCGGGCGACCGAGGATGCACTTTTGGAGCTGTGTATCCTTTAGCAACCAGCTGGCTGCAGACGAAGAGGACAGCAGCTGTGTTCCCCTTGTAGTCGTCCTCACCCCGAGTCTGTTAGCATCTCTGCTCCGGATGAAGACCATAAAGATAAGAGATTTTATGATCCTGCAGCACAACCGGACTGTAATATTTCTTTCAGAGTGCTGTTGGATCGTAGCGATGACCTTGCTGGGTTCTGAGATTTCTGGCTTTCAAAACTTTCTGTCCTGCTCCTTTTTGTTTTGGAACAAACCCTCCCCCCTCGGCGCTGTGGTGTTCAAATGCTCAACAAAGCTTCCAGTAAACACATTTCAGCTCCAGATGATTAAAACCCTCGTTTATTTAGCCAAATACCAAGTGCCAGTGTCGGCACGTTGTCGGGCCAGGTGACTGGTTTGTTGTAGGCAGAGAGGAGTGACACCAGCTGGGAGCAGCACCAAAGAAGATGGTGAATATTTAATATAATTTTAAATGTCCATCAAAGCACAGTAACTCTACCATGTGAGAATATATCTTGTTTACTCAATCTAATTAGGGATCATGTTGCCTTGATTACTTCCAACAAATGTGAGATTAACCCATTTACAAGAACAAATAGGCTTCTTTATCTGCCGCAGAGAGTCTGTATGAAGCGGTGAAGAGGTGGTTGAACACACGAGTTAACTGGGAAACAAAATTACAATTAGTGTTGTTTGGACAGGAACAAGGCGGACTGCCTGGCTCATCACACGGCTTATCTGAGGTGTTGTTAAAGGCTCTGACAAATTAAGTCTCAGGAGGCACAACAACCATCAGTAATCATGGGATAATGAGGTGTGGAGGTGTGTAATAGGAAGGCGTGCTGTTATAACACACAGTGTGGGTCACAGAGTCAAAGTAAAGCTGCCAAATTTGATTTATTCTGATGACACAAATATCCCCGGAAAGATGTCCCTCTTTTCTTAGTAAAGAAATAAATAAATAACAATATATGTGTACTTTCCTTTTATTTATTGTTTATTTGATTGACATATTTTTATTCATTTTTTCTGTTTGATATTTCCAACTTGGTTTGTTCTCATTGTTGTAGATAAGTCACGTTTGTTTATCTTTATCCATTAAAAAAAACGAGCCCGCAGGTCGTCTGTGCAGCAGCTTATTATGACCCATAGTTATGTATTGTTGCTAGGCAACATCTCACAGTTGATTATAAATTGTTGAAATTAATGCAGTTTTAATGAGAAATAAAGTTTTTTATGAAGCTTTGCTTTGTTGATGGTTTTTATGGAGCGTGTCTGGTGTGAATTTTAACAGCAGCAGCAGCACAGTATAGAAATCACAACACAATGAAGTTTTTCCTGAATCTGTAATTAATCAAAGACTTTCTATGTTGCTTTAATCAACAACAAACATGATAGAAATGTTTAAATGTGTCCGTCCTTCAACAGTGACAATACAGGATCTAGAGACAGATACTAGAGTTTGTGCTTTTCTAATTTGTCTTATGTATTTATCAATTTTAATAATGAAAACACTGATTCACCAAAGTGACTGTTAGATTCATCATGAGGCAGATGGTCAATATGAAGAAACACACAATTTAATCACAAGTTTATTTATTAAACACCTTTTCAATGACAACAATGAAGTTCTGAATAAAACTAAAGTACATGAGCTGTACTACACTGACACCTGCACACAAGCACACTGCACAATAAGTTCCTTAACAAATCAGACACAGCAAGTTCCCAAACAAGTATTTTAATTTTATCCAAGCCAAATATTAATCATCACATCCACGTTGTTTTCTGATGCATTCGATAAGACGACAACTTAAATGTAATAAACAGAATATCATTTTAACTCATCTTAAAAAAGGTTAGACTATCATCTGTGTGGAAATGCAACTACACAAAATACAAACTGCTTTTAAAAGAAATTAACAATCATTTTAACTCATCTTGTAGTTTAATTCAACCTTTTTAAACCTGTGAAATGAATCTGAGAAATTCAAGTTTGTGCACAGTCTTAAAAAAAAAAAAAAAAAAGATGTTTGGCGACAAGATTTGTATTTGTTCAAGAAGAATATGAATCAAGACAAATGCTCAGTGGTGAGGTTAAACAAAGACAGGGAAAGAAGAAATGCTTTTGTGGATGTCTGTGCAGACACAGCAGAAAACTGTAAAACTCCGTGTGCGACACCAACAACTGCAAATTTTGACCCTTGTAACGTCAGACTGTGGAAACAGAGTTTTACAGTTTCCTTCTCTGCATCAGGACACAGATGTTGACAAAACCATTTCTTCCTTTTACATGTGTTTGTTTAACTTCACCACTGATCATTTGTTCATAATTTACATTCAGACTTGAACAAATACAAATCTCTTCTACACATGCAGAAACTTGAATTTATCATGCAGATTTATTTTACAGGTTAACAAATGTTGATTTACAACTACAAACATTGGAATTGTTAAGGTCACTTTACAAGCTCAGTCATTTTGACCCTAATTTGAGCGTATGTATATATATATATATATATATAGGGTGGATTAAAGCGCATGACTTACCATTTCTTGCTGGGCAAGGTGTGGTTCTGGCCCGAGGTGGATTCATCCCTGTGAAAACACCAAAGGAAACATAAGGACATGTCAAGCAGCTGCTCTTTTGACTATGAAATGTTTCTGAAGCATTCTAAGGACTTCAGAAGATAAAAGATGAATCAATCATCCATTTAAACCTGATTTAGCATATACTAATAAAAACAAGACTTGATGAATAAATTATACATGTGAAGGATTTGTTGCAGAAATTCATATACATAAACAGTGGTGAGGCAACACAAAGACACTGAAAGAGGAAGAGCTTCTATCAATGTCTGTGTCACATACAAAGCACAAAACTGTAACACCTGGTGCTCAGAATTCCTGCAAGTGTGTGACACTGAGGTTACAAGTAGAATTTAAATTCAGGTGTGGAAGGGGCAGGACACATGGGTGGGAGGCTATAGCAGCATGAGGACGGGATGATGACATCACAAAGGCAGACTCTGAAAATAAGGTTTATTGCCAGGTAAGTTTTCACTTACAAGATATTTGGCTTGGTGTAGCATCCAATTAATGTATTCATAGGAAATAAAATATATAAATACTTCAACATTCAAATATACATATATAAAAATATATATATATACTACACAACTATGTAGAAAAGGGTTTTAGAATGACAAAACTCCTGCTGGGCAAGATGTGCAAAAGGTATTGATTAGGGGATGTGCAAAAGATCACAGTATAGACAATATCTGTCATGTGCAGGGATCATACCTCAAGGTGTTGATGTAATGCGGTTGATGATTGATGAGGCCAGATGCAGAAGAAAAGGCAGGTGCTGGTCCATCACTGGTGATTAGACTGGACTTCTGGACCTGATACAGACAAACATGTGATAGGACAATTAGTTTAGATCATACAAGTTCTTTATATTCAAACATGTTAGATCTGTTGTGTGTGTATATTAAATTGTGAGGATAGATATGAATAAGCAAAAATACATACAGTATGAATATTATGAAATGTAAATGCAAGGAAAAGAAAGGTAAACAACTACGTGTGATAAGAAATCAATGTACACAGACTATATAAACAACAAATATGGATATACTGTAAAATACATAACCAATATAGGCAGTGGTATATTCATTATTAAGAATCAGCAGTATGAACATGTTTACACTGTGGGTCTGATTTAATCAGTGGTAAAGACAAGTCTTATGTTTAAAAGTGAATGACAGCATGTTACTCACCTGGACCCTCCTCACTGTGTCTGGACTCTCTGCCGTTGGTGAGACAGGTGGAGGCGGTATTGCACCTGTACTGGCTCAGGTCCTGATAAAGACAGAGGGATGCTGAAATCTCCTGAGAAATGTAAAGACCTAGTTCACTGTCAATCATGGCTGATCTAACAGTAATGTAAAGTGGTTACAACATGGTGAACCGATCGACGTGTATTCACTCGGTCTACTGGCTCCATACAATCTCACGTTACAGTCATCAGTTACAAAATGAGCCTAAAGTTACTGACGTCACTAGCTGCACAACAGCCGAGAGCAACAGACACAATCATAGTAACCGCTAAAACGTCTGTAGACAACGTCAATATCACCACCTGAAATGTTTGTCGGTACGGTTTGTCAGTCGTTTCACTGATTATACCTTTAGCTAAAGAGCTAACATTGACGCTACTCACCAGGCTAACAGGAAAGTTGTGAGCTCGACTTCAAACCGCATCTCTCTCCTCTCAGGAGCTTCTCCAGCGGTGGAAAGCCACATCCAGATTTAATCGTGTTGCTTCTTTAAGTAAATATTGTAATTAGATTCTGCTTCTACAGGTTTTAACATTACTTTACACAATGTTAACACAAATACTGCAAGTTGAAGTCTCAGATGATTTTAATCTGTTTTACACAGTATTTTTTACTTTGTCTTCCAAAACAAAAGGTTTACTTTACAATATTAAGCTTGTGTTAATATTTAATTGATTGACACTTAATTTCATTATTAGGAAAAAGTTTCTCTGCAGAAACTTTAGTGGCATCACTTTACTGATGGTGTTTGGTCATAATGATTTAGGAAAAATCTGTAAAATAACTGTTTTTCTCTGTAGGACTACGAGTGGCATCCCAGCTCCTAACTCCCAGCTAATCCAGAAATGGACAAAGAGGACGAGCTCACCCACCTGTCACTCAAAGAGGCCATGCCGTCAATTCTCCATAACTGTAGTCCTTAATAAAATGTAAACAGGTGAGTTATTAACCCACTTTGACCTTCCTACTTTCTGCAGTTGTCTGGACACCTTCTCATGCCGCAGTGGCATTGGGATATTGTGCACTGAACATAATCCTAGCGATACTGCACTGATACTGGCTATTTCCTGGGTGGGAAGGAAGAGGAACAAGAAGTTTTCCTTCCTCTGTGCAAATATTTTCCATTTTTAAAAAGCGCTGTGTCGGGTGGCAGAGCACAGAGTTTGCATCATGTTGCTGACGATCAAGTCACTTCCGTACAGGCCGCAGACTCTTGCCTTTGTTGTCCTCCCAGCTGGCGCATTGTACCGTCTCCTGTCTATTTGAAGCTGAGAGAAGAGAGTTTTGGTTCTCACATCAACTTAATGAATCTGATGCCGTTGTAGTTTCACTTTCAGAAGATAAAAACAGACAGACTTTGTTGTCAGCACTGTGACGTGTCTCTGCCTGTTTGTTTGGTTCTGGGGTTGATTTCACTGGTTTGCATCAGAGATCTGCTTCAGAAAAGTTCCTGTTTTATCTTTATTTATGTCTTTGTCTCTGGAGTTATACACACTCACGTCCATGTGATGTGTGTGTTCTGCACTCACAGACATCAAACAGTCAATACAATATCATGTGGTTAATGTGACACATGAAGGAAAGATTGTTTTTTTATTATGAGGTTCTTAAATTAGTTAATAGGTGTTGAGGGTTCTCAGCGGGAGTCATGAGAACAGCTGATCCGTCTGAGTTCTGTCCCAGTGGATTCAGATCTTTACCATTAAAGCACTGTAAAACTGCTCAGTTACAAGGAAACGTCTTACATTCAAAATCAGGTTAAATAGGAAGAAAAATCATTCTGATGAATGAAGAACGTACTCATGGGTCAGACCACACCTGTCCTCCAACTTGGCCTTCATTTCGATCTCATCTACACACCTGTAAAGTTTCATGACTGTAACTGGCATCTATCCATCTATCTATCTATCTATCTATCTATCTATCTATCTATCTATCTATCTATCTATCTATCTATCTATCTATCTATATATCTATCTATCTATATATCTATCTATCTATCTATCTATCTATCATAAAGTGGAGGGAGGGATTGGAACTGGGGTTGTAACAGAGAACCTCCGGTGAAAACTAATGTGGGCCACGGGAGTAAAGTGTAGGGTGGCCCTTACAACATAGGGGGCAGTAATGAGGCCATAATGGTTTGGTGCACCACGATGACGTGAAGAAGACGCCGCACTTGAAACCGTACTTGAACTAGGGACACAAAGGTGAGATTTACTGTTTTAATGGTTTTCAAACAGTATTTTTCAGGCAGAAGGATGAAGACTAACTAGCTGGTTTGGTAAATGTTCATCTGGTTAATTGTTCCATCTCACAGCTGCTTCTCTTAACTTTCCTCCAGGACTGCGGATGAAACATTTCTGAGCTGAACCCTGATCACTAAACTTCCTCTGCCTCCATCAGACCATCCTTTACAGGAGCAGAAAGGGATGTTTAGAGGATGATTTAGGCGTTTTCAGTTTTACACTGTCTGATTATAGCCCAGCGTTAGTTCAGTTACATCCTGTTCCAATGAATTCTCCTTCAAGTCTCTCTGTAAATGACGCCTGGTTTCCTTTCAGGCAGGAGGAGAAATGGTTGGAAAAAGGAAAAATAAAAAAAAGGTTGTAATTTTTTAGATTACTGCATAAATCCTGACCAGAAGAAAAAACACACACACATCTGACTGTGCTGCATGTACGTGGAGCTCTGAGGTTCCTGCCAGAGAGACAACCTACAATCAGTCCACACACACACACACACACACACACACACACACACACACACACACACACACACACACACACACACACACACACACACACACACAGAGAAATGGTCTGCTGCCATTCATAAGTCACAGTGTAATTCTGGCCTCCTGGCTGGCTGCTTTAGATGAATGTTTCTACCCAGAGAGAAAACAAGATTCTCAAACTGTGTTAATATGATCCAGCTGGGTGAAAGTGAAATTTCTTTTTTTCAATCCTGTTTCATCACACTGTGAAGAGAAATGTTGCTGCTGCTGGACAGATAGTTTGTGAGGAATGGGAGCAATTTGAAAAGAAGTTCGTTAGTGACACTTGTGGCCCCGTGAATAAATAGATGGAGAAAGAAACGGTGACATCAAAGGATGCAACTGATCATTACTTTCATTATTGATTAATCTGATCTGTTCAATGTTCAAAAATGGCAAAAAATACCCATCAAATATTTTGTTTTATAGTGTTTTTTTTTTTTTTTTTTACGTTGTGATGTTTAGTGACTTTTATGTTAATTAACAAAGAGGAAATATATAAATTTGCTCTGTTAGACTCGGTTTGCCAGCTGTCAATAAACTGTCTCCTCTGCTGCAATGGTGTCTTCTTAAGCATTAAACAATTTTACTCTCAGGCTTTTGGCAGCGTGTGTGTGTGTGTGTGTGTGTGTGTGTGTGTGTGTGTGTGTGTGTGTGTGTGTGTGTGTGTGTGTGTGTGTGTGTGTGTGTGTGTGTGTGTATTTTTAGTTTGGGGAAATTGCACTTTTGACTCCACTACATTGATCTGACGCTTTTTAGTTTAAGATTTACCAAAGTAAACACATGATATTATAAAATGCAGATTTGTTTCTCCGCTCAACCTCAGATAGTTTCATTTCATTAACTCCTCTGAGTCCAAAGAGATTAAATTATCTGGTATTTCACAAAATCAAGGATTAGATAAAAGTCTAAAATAATAAAAACATTTATGTAACAGGATCTTGTTTTTTTTCTTTTTCCTCTCCCATTAATCATCACAAACCCTCAGAAGGGACAATTTTTCTGCAGAAAGACGACTTTTATTATTCATACTGTGCTGATAATACTTCTGTACAGACGCTACTAGCTGCTAAAACAAAATTAACTCTGTGATTTGGTTGAAACTCTGATTAGACTCTTATGTGACCATGTTCGGATGAGCTGGTTTTTATACAATAAGTTTCACCTTTACAAGAGAAGAGTAAAAAGGCTGAAACTGGAAAATCATGTTTATTCATTTATATATTTATCATTTATATTTATTTTAAATGATTTATTTATAGGACAAAATCCAGATAATCCAACTTTAGAACTGATGCAGATGTGTATAATCCAGGGAATTTAGAAAAATTAGCTCCTGTATTAAATCCCCTGTGGTTGCCAAGTAACACTAGGTTACTACTGTAGTGTCATGCTGACATTTTCAGCTCATGTCAGAGCAGACAAACCCTATTTAATCCATTCATTATAACTTCCTTGTTTTTTTGGAAGACGGTGCTAAATAACCATTGTTGTTTTAAACCTCTGAAATCAAATAAACACAACAAAAATATTAAGAGAGAAGAAGAAGAATTACTGCTTCACGTCCAGTCTGTTGTTATAGTAGACTCATGTACAACTCAGACCAAAGGAATGATTCCCCCTGCGGTTAAAGTATTTACAGACCTCGATGCGTTGCCCTCACTCGATGCGGATCGATGAGTAAAATGGCTGACTGGGCAGAAACCCAGTCCTCCAGAACTCTCAGTCAAACCCTCTGATCAAACAATTAGTGGGAACATTTAACTGCGACCACGCGGCCGTCTTCCTGCATCGATCCGCATTGATCTCACTAATGTGGTCTCTGTAATGTTGGTGATGGCAGAACCAGTTCCAAGGTCTCTGCGCTCATTATGGATGCTATTCATTGATTGTGGTAAACAACAGACTGAAGGCAGATAATTGAGCAACGAGCCAGGTGACACTTTTCTCCTCTGTGGAGGAATTAGATGTGAAACCGCCTCAAGACGTTAGAGAACAGCTGATCCACACGGACCCAGTTGTGTTGTTGCTAATGATGAAAAACCCCTCAACTAAAGGAATCATTTTCTGACTAAGATCAAACTATTTAATCAATCAGTAATTTGATTTGATCAGTAATTGTCAAACACTGTCAGACTGGCCTCCCTCTCTGTGTGCCTGTTATTCAGGGTGTGCATCGCATGAGACGGAACTGTATGCCTGTCCTGGAACTGGGCTCAGTGACCAATCACAACCAAGTTTCAAGTCTCATTCACACCTGACTCACTAGAGCTCCAAATGTGGATTAATCCACCTCTGAAAATAGTCCCCCACAAATGGAGTATTTCCTGCTGCAAAAACCACAGTGATCAGCTGTTGTATGAAATTGCTGAGTCTTTTTTTAAATAATAAAAGTACTTTGTTTGTCTGAGGTGTTTTCTGAGATTTTGGTAGGAGCCAATGAGCTTGGAGTTGAGAGCCAGACTGTGACCCAGCTCAGGTTGAGGACTCAGTAGCACGACTCAGAGACACCAGTGATCAAAGTTCAAAACTCCAGCTCTGCAAATCAAGCAAAGAATGAGGAAATGGGCCAGTGTAAATACTGAGAGCTGATTAGGTAATTGGGAACCAGTGAGCAGGTGGGTGGGGAAAAGTCAGGTGGCTGAAAGGCAGGAAAGCCAGGGTTACTGCAGGGCAGGAGGGTGTGGCAATGGGTAAAGTGACATCTGCCCTCACATACAGGTTAAAACAAAACATTGACTTACCTGTCAACCGGGCTGCTTACTGTATCAAGCCACATGTTCATCATTTAGGAAAAACATAAAAGTTGCCCAAGAAAAAAAATCATCCTGAGCCTGCATCATATTGTTCTCTGTCTCCATCATTCTGAAACCACGACACAACAGATTGTGACAAAGACTAGTTTTCACTACTGTCACATAAAAAGAGGCAAAGATTCACTGATGTGACTATTTTGAATTTACATGACACAGGCGGGGAATGAATTTGGCACAAACAGCATCACTAATCTTGACACCTATTGTTGTGACACTATGCTGGAGAAGAGTTCACAGATTTAATGTTTAGAGGACAAATCTATATTTAAATCCAGACCATAATAATATGTGCTGCTCTAACTGAGCAGAGCTGGATCCACAACAAGGCCAAGTAAATGTCTTGAGTATTCTGAAGTGAATATGAGGCTCCATCTCTCAGCTCCACTCATCTGTCCCTGGAAAGTCAAGTCCAGTGTAATCCTAGAACACATACATGTGTGAAAAATTGCATTGCTATCATAGAATTACATTTTCATTTTCAAATTTACACAATCATCTTAATAAAGTTCCCAATAGGCTTCTATAATGACTTTAATATTTATCATTTTAGCCTGTTATTTTTATATCCAATTCAGAATCTGGATGAGGCCTGTTAGGCGGCGCACTACACAGCTAATGTAGATTATGGGGTTAGGGAGGTAATTTAGTGGCTCAAAGTAATTTCAGCTTTATAACTTCAGTAGCTTGACTGATGAAAACAAGCCTTTGACTTTTTTGAATGACATTTGCAAGTCTATACATCCAGAGTCTGTTTTCCTGCTTTATTAGTTCATGATTTGCATTCAATAGCTCTTAATGTGGGGGGTTCAATTAAAAAGAGTAATGCAATTCCTGCATTCCACATTTTCATTTGTCACTTCTGACATTTAATCAATATTTTAATGGAATACACAACTGTTGATTCTTCACAAAGTCAGTGTCCTTTGTGTTAATCTATGGATTCTCTTTGCTTTAGGACAGATAATACAGAGTTAACTGTCCTTGGGCACTGGAGTAACACATGTGACATTTAAGCCTTTTATTTAGTCAAAATTACTTTCAAATTAATGAACTGTACGTTCAGTGATTGTTGCTGCTGCTTGTGGACTTCATGCTGGTTTACTCTGTGTCCATGAGGATGTGAGCACTTGTGTTCTGTAAATGTGTCTTTTAATAAAACAGCATGTTATGTAATCTGAGTCCTTCCTGCATCTAAGGGAAGGGCTGGCACGGGGAAAATAACAGGAAATTAACAAACGCCGTTCAGGCCTACCGCCAGAAAAGTAATGGCAGTCCGGCACAGGTGGCGTGCTTCAGGCCTGGTTGTGGGTAATTGGATTCGGAAAACAAGGCGGAGGGCACTTCAGCCAAATCTCTGGGCCCAGACCCGGGCCGAGTCTTTGCCAGAATAATTTGAATAACAGCAGAAGAAAAGTAAACTGGGGAACAAACAAACACCGAAACTTTTCGTACCTGTGACAGTTTCATAAATGGACGAACAGGAAACGGGGTGTGCAGGGAAAAACCAGAGGTGCGCACATCTGTCTGATTTAACGAACACATACAGGCATTTCGCCCAAAAGGCACCAGATTTGCTTTAAATATGGAAGACAAAAAGCAAGAAGGTCACAGTTGGCCCATACCTGGCTCTGAAAACAGTCCGCGGTCTAAACACTCTGAAACTCCCCCCACGCTTTATATCCTGTCTGCACGAAGAAATCTACTGCCCCGGTACCGGAGGAAAGTCCGACAGAGACGAGGCTTTGAATTTACTTTCTCAGCAAATTGGTTCGAGAAAATGTTAATTTCTTGATGCTTCATGTGAGCAGTGTGACATTTACTGGCCTGAATGTAAAATAGACAAACACAAACGTTTGCATATCACAAACTGAATATCAGTAAAAGGGAAACATGATGTAGTTTAGATTCTAAGCAAACATTTATAGTAATTACTGTAAAAGTATGGAGTTATTTTTGTGCCTCATTCCTGAGCGCACAGTGGGACTTTTTGTGCACAGACAAATATATTTGGCAAATTATACTTTGAAAAATTGATATTTTTGAGCAAATAATACTGTAACCTGAGCAAACTAAAATCTATTCTGTGCTCAATAAATCTATTCTGAGTTTGCTGTTATCCACAATATTAATGTGTGTCACTCAGTTTTAGTCAATTCTCTGAGAAGCTGCTAGACCAAAACTGAATACTTCACTTATACAAATATACTGGTACTAAGCTCTTGCATATACATGCATACTAGCATGCATATACTGTACATGCATGTATACATACAGTTATGCATGTGTAGGGCAGTAGGCTAAATGAGCCACTGTGTGTGGCAGTTGCAATGTTTATTCCCAGGTGAATCCCGGTTTTGGTGTTGTTTGACCGCTGTGGGACACCGTAGTTTTGAGGTGCGTTCCGTACGGGACGCCATTTTGGTTCAATGTTTTGTTCTCTCACGATACAAGGTAAGCAGTGCTAACAACAGCCTGTATCATCTTAAAATAGCTTCATTTAAATCACACGTCCGGTCTTTCTGTTAAAACTGTGTGTAAACAACATGTTAGTTAACAGTTTGTCATGGGTCTGAGACGTAAGCAGTTGTAGTTTCTGTCTTAAGGTGGATCGTAATATTAGCTAGCCGGCTAGCTTCCTGTGCCTCACGGTGGTGGATGTCTGACCTGGATGGTTGGGTGGTGCTGTGGACGGGACACTGCTCCAGACCAGAGTGGTGACTACACAGAGGGACATCTGCATTACAGCCAAAGAGGAACATTTGAGAATTAATTTATTTTTCAATCCCTTTGCCTCCACCTGTATCTTTACTCCTTCTTCTGTTTATTGGTGGTTGGTGTGCCACCTAGTGGTGGCAACTTTCAGTTAAAGTGTGGTGCCTTCCGGATACATGGATACGCTCACTCATATACCCTCATACACATATTCTCACATTATGCATGCATATCTATGTATGTTTTTATCAATATATATATATATATATATCGCATATGCATGTATATACATGTATATGTGTGTACTTTATGTATGTATCTGCATGGTAGCATGCATGTATGTGCAAGTGCCTAGTACTAATATATATGTATGTGAAGTATTCAGTTTTGGCCTAGGTGCCTTCTCATACATGATTGTATTTTAAATTCTGAGCATAGATTTATAGTAATTACTCTAAAAGCAATCAAAATGTTTTCTATGCATCAAATGTGTTAATATCAGTCAAGTTAGGCTCAATGTCTTTGTTTTAACTTGAGTGTGAGTAATCAATATGTAATGTGGGCGAAGAACACGGTAATGGAAAATGATTTTGGAAAAACGCTTTATTGATTTTGAAGAAATAAAAACTCCCCCGACATGCTCCAATAAAAAAAAAAACCTCAAGCCTTAGTTAGCTTTACTTTTAAATGTCACATTTTGGCGTTTATGCTTGAACAAATTAATCTTTGAGTTTGACCCATGGCCCTTTGCTGCATCTCATCCCCTCTCTCTCCCCAACTTTCCTGTCACTCTCTCTCTGTCCCTATCTAAATAAATGCAAAAACTGCCCAAAAAATAACTTGAAAAAGAAAGAAAAACAGTGTCTTTCACAGTGTCTTTGAGCTCCCTCACCTCTGATATCATCTGTTCAGTTCTATTCACAAAGTCTTGTTTTTCTTACAGAAGTTAGGTTTTAATGGATGATTGATAAATCTTATGTTCTTAAGTCCTTTGAGTGCTTCAAAAACATTTCACAGTCAAAAGAAAATGTCCTTATTTGCCCTGCAATGGAAAGTCATTTTATTTGGTACATTTATTAGGGACGCCAGAATCCACCCCAGGCCAGAACCACATTGAGGTCCCCACAACCATCAACCATCATACGTATATGGGCTCGAATTAGGGTCAAAATGATTTTGAACTTGTACATGTTCACAAATAATTCCAATCTTTGTAGTTGTAAATCAACCTTTGTAAACCTGTTAAATAAATCTGCTAGAAATTCAAGTTGTGCCCGTGTCAAAGAGACTTGTATTTGTTAAAAAAAAGACTGTGAATCAAAGGTATGAACAAAGCATCAATGTTGAGGTTACACAAAAACATAAAAAAGACATGTCTGTGTACTCAAAGGTTTCCACAGTGTGTGACACTGTGTGGCTCAAATTAGAGTCAAAAGGATTTTTTACTTTTAAAGTGATTTTCACAAATAATTCCAAATGTAGTTGTGAATCAAACTTCGTAACCTGTAAAATAAATCTGCAGGAGAAATTCCAGTTGGTGTGTGTGAAGAGGTTTGTATTTGTTAAAAAGGACAATGCGATTAAAATCTGAAAAAATGACATTAGTTGTGAGTTAACACAAAGATCCTGAAAGAAGTGCTTTTGTCAACGTCTGTACACTGATAAAGAGAAAATTAAAGTAATCCTTTCAGGATATGCTGTGGATATGAAGGCAACAGAACCACCTGCCCTCTGATCCGACTGTCGTTGTCCAGTTAGAGTCGGGTTTAAAAATAGGGTCAAAATGGTTTGCAGTATTTTATTGTCTTTGGGGGTAATTTGCAACACATTACAACAGAACTGCATTGTAAACTAAAGTGAAATCCAGCAGCATATTGTGGTGGATTTTACAGTTTTGAGCTTTGGTCAGTAAAGTGATACGTCAGAGTTGTTACTAGTGGTTCCTCATTACTTCATAATTATGTCAATGAGTTCCTTCACAACAAATCAGAGACAGCAAGTTTCCAAACAAGTATTTTAATTATAATATTCAAGCCACATATTATACATATTCATATATGTATGTGTGTGTGTGTATATATATATACATATATATATATATATATGTATATGGCCGGGCGCATTCTTTATTGATGTATATATAAAGTGACATGTTTTATGTGTGTGATGTTCTAATGAAAGTTGATTGTATACAATAATAATGACAATTATAGTAACGATAATAATTGTAAAAATATCAATAATGATGATATTGATAACAATTATAATGCTAACAATGACATAATAATTGCAATAAATGATAATGATAATGAGAGAAATGTGTGCACGTACAATATATAAAGCTGCCCCCCATTCATTTGCGCTCATGACTACTAGCTTGCATTGTACATTGATTAATGAATTAAACAATTTCAACATTAGAATAATAAATAGGAAAATTTAAAGAATAAATAAATAAATAAAGTATGAATACTTTCTAAATGCATTGTATGTCTGGGCGCATGGCCCGGTTCAGGGCAAGCTAGCTGCCTCCCCGGCATTAGCATTAGCATTGATGAATGAATTTAATGATTGCATTAGATCACACATAACAAGTGGGGGGTGCTTGTTAGCATTAGCAGCTAGCTTTCTGGCATTGTTCATTAATGAATTTAATGATTTCATTTTAAGATTGCAAAATAACAAGCCGCCGCTCCACAGAGCAGCAGTTGTTGAGGAGACAAGGCCTCCAACATATCACATCACAACTGGACACGTCGGTGCTGCCAGAGTCACAGACTGTGAGTGGTGATAAGAGAATCAACGAGGTTACACGTCACCAGTATCTACATGAGGACGTTGTGTCCCTGCAGACAGCTGAATGAGACAGTTTTAAGACAAAACTCACAGCACGTAAAAAAAAAACAATAAAACTGCAATTCACAACTGATAAAAAAAGACAGACATTGTGAGAAATGACCCGAACTCTTTTAGTTTATATTTGTTGCTCCTTTGTTTTAAATTTGTGTTTTATCCTGTTGATTCTGCTTTTTCTGTTGTTGAAGTATTTAACAGGCAGAAAACCTTTGGAAATGTAGTGTTATTCCATCAGAGAACTGTGCGGCTGCAATCAATAATTATTTTCATAATCAATAGCCTACCTCTGACAATTACTTTCCATAATAATTGATTGATTTTATTTTTCAGTGTATAATTTTCAGGAAATTGTGAAAAATGTCTGTCATTATCCCCTGAAGCCCAAATTAACGTTATTGTCAATTCAGATTGTATTTATTTATCCCAAACATCCCTGAAGTCAAACCTTTCTTGACTTCCTCCGGTGAGGGTTAGAGGCTTTTATGATGATATTGGTAACACTTCATTTTGATTTACAGTGTAATTGTATTGTATGAATCAGGTACTAATAAACTTATGGACATGTTGGAGGAGAAATAAGTATTTTAGTGAATCCTGTATAACACACCTGTAAAACTAAGCTAATCTCTTTTATTGTATTTTCTCCTACACACCACAATAATGTTTGTTAATACACATACATGAAACTACAATTTGTAATTTGTATTACACAGCAATGTCCATGGGCTTCAATATAATGTACAATCTATATTATAGAGTTTATGTGATCTACTATCAGTTAATTAATTGATTAATCAACTAATAATTTGAGCCCAGCTCCTGGTTGGTTTCTGGAGTAAACACATGGAGATATAAACTGTAAGTGTTTTCCTGTCAGTCCTCAGTGTACTGTCTCTTTAAAAGTCAAAAACAGAGAGAAAGGACATGCGCGCTCCACCCAGAGCAAAAAAAGAAAAAGAAAAGAAAACTAAAGCCTAAACTTGAGTGTTTGGACTTTTCTCCTGCATGAGTTGTGTGTGTGTGTCGGACATGGTGAGTAGTGAAACATCGTGTTTGTCATGTGTTCGCTCTCAGATCAGAGTCACAGTGAGGAGAGTCTGAGGGAGTTTATCTGAAAAAGAAAAAGAAAAGGAAACGGCAAGAAAGTGAGAGGAAAACATGGAGGGATCCAACAAAACAACTGGGAGTCACTTCACATGTCAACACGTTAAATCTACGATCTTCATCCGCTTCTTCTTTTATTTTAAAGCTGCACATTTGTCTGTTAAAACGACAGACTTTGAATATTTAGACGCTGCTGAACGTTTGACTCCAAAACTGAATATATTTAGTATTTTACCAAGTATTTCTATCATTATTATTATTATGATTATGATTATTATGATGATTATTATTATAATATTTGTTAAAAACTGAGCTGCATTAATTCCCTCTGCTGAACACTGAACCTCTGGGTGGGTTTTCCTGATATATCCGCTGATTGTTCCGCACTTTTTTTCCCTCTTCCTTTGTGTTTGCGTGTTGCCTGAACCTGAACTCCACTCACCTTATTTACTGTTTGTTGTTTATAATGAAGACAGAGTCTGAAATATCACGACAGGCTTCATGCGCCTGTCAGGACAGATTTAACTAATTTAATGACATAAATACAGACAGGAAAATGACATGCACGTGCAGAAATACTGTAGCACACCATGTCAGAGAAAGGAAAAACACATTAATCACATTACAGGAAGTTTTCAGATCCTTTAATGAAGTAAAGATGCAGGTAAAGTAAAAAGACACTGAATTACATCAAAAGCGTCATAAAAAACAACAACTAAAGTATGAATGACTCCTGGTAATGTCTTATTATATCAGTAACCACTTTATTAGGTACACCTGTTCAATCGAATGCAATACAACACATCATCCTTTTTTGTTTTTGTTGACGCTGTCAGAAAGATGTTCATGTTTATTCTTCAGGTGGCAGTGGATGTTGTTGTACTGGACTACATTATATTGAAAGGTGTTTTTTGATCAGTTTGTCGTGTGTTTGAGTCTTTGTGTCTCGCACTTCCTCTCACTCTGGAAACAATAGATTAGAGCGAATGAGAAATGAAAGTGTGGTCCTCAGCAGGATTAGACTCTCTGCTCCTTCCTGACTCAGAGACCAGTAACGGACGAACACCAGGCGTCCACTCTGACCTCTGTCTGAGAGGCAGGTTATGAAACGGTGTGCAAACACGCACACACCTTTCTGTTAATGCTGAACAGGTCTTTGGAATCCACTTGTCAACACATGTGTTTTATTTTCTGCAGCCGAGCATGTGGAGCTCCACTGTGCACCTGTCGGCCACAGTAAACCTGATCTGATCTGAGGTGAGCTCTTCTGTTCACCTGTTGCTGTTGTTTTTCTTTCTGTCCCAGAGCGAAGATGAATGAGGACGCATTCGAGGTCCCGGAGAGGACCGAGTACCGCTACCTGGTCCAGGAGGAGGACGAGGAGGAGGTGCAGTACGCCCGTCACAGACACTACATCAGCCCCTTCCTGGTGCTCTCCAGACGCTGCATCTTCTTCATCTGCGTCGGCGTGCTCTCCCTGCTCGCCCTCGCCACCTACCTGGGCTACGTGGCCCAGACGCTGCCGCCGGGCGTCGCCCAGGTGGCGACGGACTGTGGAGAGTACAGAGGAAGACACGTGAGTTTCGACTCTAGACAACTTTCTCATCCCATCCCATATTCCACACACTCTTCCTTGTCAAAACCTGGCGCCTACATTACCCACAATGCAACTCAACCTCTGATAGTTTGGTGGTAGATTGGGGTGGCAGCTGATGTAGAGATGAAGGGGGGGGGGCTTCACTTCTTTCTAACTCCACACCCCCAGATGTTTTTGTTTTACTTTTTAAGACCTGTAGTCACCTGTCCCACGCTGACTCAGGTGACATCACCTGAGGACATTTAACAGAATCAACATATCTCAGTGGTAAATTATCTGCCACTTTCAATCTCAGTGTTGCTCATTTTTCAAGCCAAATTCTTAATTCTTTCTGCTTCACTTTTCAATCACAGTAAACGTCTTCTGTTTCGTATAGAAAACCGTGACCTCAACACGTTTGTCTTTTTACTGAAAACATTTTATTCTCAGAAAAGTGCAGTTTTCTTTTTAAACCTGAGTTTAACTTGTGACCTCTGAGCACATCTAGTTCCTTGTTTTAAAGCCTCTTTGGTTTTCACTTCCCTAACAACATGTCATAGATATTATTTATGAATTTAAGTTCTTGCAGAAACGATAATAAAGCAGAGCTTGTAATGAAACTCCTTTGGCACTGAGCTGCCGCAGGAGTGAATTCAGCATGAAGCAGATTCATATCATCACTTTACATTTAGTGTTTCTTATAATTCCCACACTGTCTGTATTTTTCCTTCATGGTGTTTCCCTTTAAGGAAGCTCCAGTTACTGTTGCACAACATGTTTATCACAGAGTCAAAACACAGAAGAAACCACTTCACACAGAGAACAGCAGACACAAACCAGTTTCACAGTCACACACATCAGTTCATTTATTTATTTATTTAATAGGAAAAATGAACTTTAACTTAGTTTCAAAACAAGGCATAAAACTAATGTTTTGCACAAAGAGTTTTTAGTGTGTTTATGTAGTAAACGTTTAGTGTTTATGTATAATGTCATTAAAACAGTCAATTGCAAAAAAGTAAAATACAAAATCTAAAATACAACAGTTTGAAATCATTTGAATGTTCACCTGTTTAAGTGTGTTGGACAGTTGATGAGGTGACACATCCAAAGCTTTCATGACTCTACAGAAGCGCTGCAATGATTCATCAATCAGACAAAAACATGTTAATAATCCTCAAAGTAAATAAGTCCTAAAAATGCCGCTCACAGATTCCAGCTTCTCAGATTGTAAACTCAATGTCTTGAGTTTTGGACATTTGAAAAAACTTCCAATGAGCATTGAGCAGATAGGTTCATAGATAATTTATTCAAAGCAGCTAAAAGTGATATTTGTATAATAACTCTGAATCAAATGACATGAAATAATTAAAGGAATAATCAGCTGAATCTGCAGCTCCCTCAGCTTTACAGAGTTTTACAGTGACTCTCAGCTCATTGTTTATCTGTCCGGACACAACGTCACTGCTCTGCTTCACTCTCATCCAGCTGTGTTCAGATAAACATCTGTAAAAACACACACTGTCCTCTACCTGCTCAGCAGCAAACCGCAGACACACTCAGTCAGAGAGCAGCTGGTGAACAGAGTAAAGAGCCAGATGTTTCCCTCAGCAGCTGGTGGAAACCAAACATGGAGCTAAAAGAGAGAGAGAGGGAGAGAGAGGTGGAAACAAACACCACAACACATGAAAACCTTTTTGCTTAAAACATGATGATTTGATGTTTGATTCTAACAAGAGGCAAAAAAACGAAGTTATTTATTTAGGTTTAATTGTTAGTTTCTGGTTAATAACAGATTAGAGTTAAATGGACTGTTGCAGAGCTGCAGCAGAGGTTTGTTGTATCCTCTCTTCACATTGTGTTCTTGTCACTGTGTTTAATGTAAACTGTGTCAGCAGGACAAAGTGAACCCTCTCTGTCTGCTGGTGTTTTCACTGTCATTCTGCAGTGGAAAGAAGAAGCCTGAAAGTAGAGTTGTTGTTGATTGGTTGATGATGTCAAACACCAGGCCTGTTTCACATTAACATCTGCTCCGTCTGGTTCCTTTAAAGTCACTTTTTTAATCCTTCCTCCTCAGAAAAATGGCGCCTACTCCTTTAAGGGCATGGCCTACGCCGCTCCGCCCCTTGGAAACCTGCGCTGGGCTCCTCCGGCTGACCCGGTGTGCAAGAGTGGGGTGAAGGACGCGGGCCGCTTCCGCAGCATGTGCCCTCAGGTGCGTCCCATGTCGAGCGCGGGGAAGGTGATGGGCCAGGAGGATTGCCTCTTCGTCAACGTGTGGACGCCCACGCTGCGCCCCGACGCCAAGCTGCCCGTCATGGTCTGGATCCACGGAGGATACCTGCACATGCTCAGCGGGGGAGAGCCGGGCTACTCGCCCACAGAGAAGCTCGCCGCAGACACGGGGATGGTTTACGTCAGCTTCAACTACAGACTCAACGCCTTCGGCTTCCTGGCGCTGGAGATGCTGAGAGAAGGTTCTCCGAGAAACACCTCAGGTCAGTCGGCGACACAAACACACGAGGTAAACCGGCTGTTTGGTTCAGTGTTCGTGACAGAGGAAACATCTGAAACATCTGGATAGAGCAGCATCAATCAGCATCAACAGCTGATGTGACGTTTGTGGTAGACACAGTAACAGTCTATATACAGTGCATGCAAGGCAGTATGTAGCATTTGCTAATTAGCACTAACAGCGGGAACACACTGCCTGCGTTGCGTGTGCGTAGCATATCTGTTTCTGCTGGGAGACGCGTCACGTGAAAAATGGGTGAGATGCTGAATCTGTAGATCATGACACGCAGCCGTGAGTGTCTTCTCTATCCTGTTAACATGTGCGCCAAAATGAAGCCGCGACGCACACACCACGCAGCCACTGTGTTCCTGGCCTAACTGTCCAGCTGAGTCTGGAGGGAGTGTCATTAGTTTGGCAGGTATTTGGTCATAAACCAGAGAATTTAAGGGATCATCAAAGCAGTTACAGCATGAAAGTCAAAGTCCATGGAAATCTATCTTTCAGTGCACAAGTGAAAACTTTGACTTGCTGGTGGCACAACGTCGGATCACCAAGCTAATGAGGATTCAAGCTCTGGGGACCATGAATGTTGGTAACAGTTAGGGCTGGGTATTGTCAGAGATTTCCTGAATCCATTCATTCAGAGATATTTCAGTTACACGCCAGTTTTTCTTTGATCAGAATGAGAGTCAGTGAGGTCAGTAATAACCTGGTGAACCAACAGATAAACACGACTTCTTCTTCTTTTGGTTTCTTTGTGCACATCTTACATTTGACTTTTTTTTTTCTTCACTGTCTTCATGCTTTTTAAATTTGAAATGCAAACACACATTTGTCTTTAAACCTGTGCCTCCAGTGGAGCCGCGTCGGCCATGTTTTTGTCTGTCACGTCATGTGACCAGATCTCTGGTTACAGCGTCACACGTTCACAGGAGACTGTAAAAGACGGATATTAAAAGTTTTATATCTGGATTTTATGATTATTCAAACAGATCGATTACAGCCGCAGTAATAGATATTTCAGTCAGAACAAGTCAGTATCAGTCTGCATTAGAATATTTTATTGATCCTAGGGGGAAATTAGATTTTGTTGCAGTTGCTCGCTCAGCAAAGAAAGAATAGATATAGTTATGTAATAGGTAAAGGTAAAGATACAATCATAAAATATAAAAATATATACTTATACTATAAATATAAATAAAAAATAGAATATGTAAGGCTATGAATATAAATTGCACTGTTCGAATAATTTAATAAGTATAAATAAAGAAATGATGATGTGGCGTCAGACGCTCTGAGGGACATGTTGTATAGCTCGATGGCCACAGGCAGGAACGACTTCCTGTGACACTCTCTCTCTATGTAAAAGAAAAGACACTTGATTTTTAGTGTGTCATTGTGAAATTTAATGGCAGATTGACTGTTACATACATTCCTGTTTGTGCTAAAGTAGCACATGAATGCTAAATGCTCAGTCAGCTTGCAGCTCATTTTCATGTTTGTAATTTGGTGCCACCGGAGGTCAAAGGGCGGCGTTTTCACTGGACTAAATTAGCTGAAACAAAGTGCATTAAAACGCAGCAGAGTTTGAACAAACAGCTTTTTACACGCTCGGTTAAAAAACACAAATGAGGATCAGGGAATTGGAGAAGTGTGTGATCGTCGCCGTGCAGCCGCAGGAAGCTTTAAAAGCCTAAATGAGATCAGTGTGGTGCATCACATTGTGTTAAAGAAGTGATAATGGGTGTGTGTCACTTAAAGCAGAGTCCTGAAATATTCATGGTGTTTGCATTGTGCTCAGTTTGAATGCTGAACAGTCCATCCCTTTTCCATTAAGATGTGAATGTTTCATGAATGTTAATGTCGTCTGGATAAATGAAGCTAATTCCTCTCTTCACGCTAACACGTTAACGCTGTGGGACACAGATCGCTGCATTGCGAGTCAAGCTGGATGATTTCTGTTACGTAATCCACAAAAAAAAAAAACTCTGCTGTGACCTTGATGTGAAGTGACCCGTTAAATGAGAGAGAGCCTCACATGACATGATGGCGTGATGACAGGGGCGCACGAGTCCTCTTCATCTTCTAGGAGCCGCTTCTTTCTCCCGCTCTCACGTTTCTAATTTTGAATCCTCCTAATTCCATGCCCCATTTCCTTCCTCGCTCCCTCCGCTTGAAAAGAGTTAAATTTAGTTCAGGCTGCCAGAACGCCACAGCCGGCCGCTTTTTGTTTCCAACGGAGAAATTGGGACGCCGGAAACAAGGCCACATCAAAGCAGGTTCTCGTTGCTAATTGATCCCTCCCTCCCCCAACCCCCCCACCCCCACTCCTCACTCCTTCTCCTCTGCAGGGAATTATGGCTTCCTGGACCAGATCGCAGCTCTGAAGTGGGTCCAGAGGAACATCCACTTGTTCGGAGGAGATCCAGGGAAAGTCACCATCTTTGGACAGAGCTCAGGTACGGAAACAGGAAGTTGCTGTGACTACATGGTGAGTCTCACAGACAAACTTTTCAAAGTGTGTGTCTACACTGTGAAGACGCTGGAAAGAGTCACAGCAGAAACCGGCAGAATGAGATTCCTTCATGTTTTCACCTGGTTTTCAAGCCGGGACACGTGTTAGACAACATACGTTTATTTAAGAGGCAGAAAATAGAAAGAAAGAGAAACTGTTCAGAAAAATAAAACAATGTCAAAGTTCATAACATGAAGAAATTATTAGAATGAATTTAAGAAAATATAATTATTAAAAAAAATATATATATATATATATATATATATATATATACACACACACACACACACACACACACACACACACACACATAAAGCTGCAGTAGAGAAATGTCAGATACTGTTTGTTTGAATTCAGAGCAATTTTTATTTCATTATTAATTTATTTTAGGGTTCTGTATTTTCTTCTTCTTCTGTGTTTTATTTGAAGTGTTGATCCATCAGAAGATATAAAAACCATCTCAGTGTAGTTTTACATCTCCTCTCTCAGGCTTCTCTCTGCAGCTCTAGTAACAACAGGTCGGTGAGCCAATCAGAAGAGAGGAGGCTCTGAGCCTCTCTTCTGATTGGCTCACTGTTTTCTGAGTGATCAAATAAGAATAAAGCAGATTTCAGGTAAAAACACTCAGAGAAACCAAATCCTGCAAGGTTTGGATGGTGGGTCCAGGTGGGCGGGGCTTGGTGACTGCTTTGTTGTGACATCACAAAGTTCCAGAAGTCCTGACGGCTGGTTTTAAGGCTCAGTTTCTGAATACAGGCTGTGTGCATTTCTCTGTGGACTGAGGCTTTGATACTTTCACAGTATTAATATAGAAGCTAGAGCTGATCTATAATCACACTACACATGGACACACACCTTTACACTGGAGGAGCTTTAAAGGTTTAAAAATTGGTATCAGCAATTAGTCAATAATTGTTTTTATGTATTATTATAGTGATTAATCATTTAAGTCATTTTTAAATCAAAAATGAAAAACATCTGATGGTTCCAGGTTCTTGAAGTATTTGCTGCTTTTCATAGAATAAAACCAAAGAATTAATCAAGAAAATAATCTCTAATGAAAATATGAATTAGTTGCAACCTGAATAGAGTTAACTACATTTTACAGAGTCATACGTTAGATCATCAGCGACACACAGACTGGGTTCTTCAGTGATCTTCAGTCACACGTTTCTCCTGTTGTGGTGCAGGTGGGACGTCGGTGTGGACCCTGATGATGTCCCCGCTGGCGAAGGGCCTCTTCCACGCGGCGGTGGACATGAGCGGCTCGTACGTCTACAACGCGACGCTGGCGCAGGCCGAGTCCAGCAACCTGGTGTTCCTGAAGAAGACGGGCTGCAGCGACGCGACCTGCCTCCGGCGTCTTCCTGTCTCACAGGTGCTGCAGGTGGGAAACACACAACGTCTCCACTTCCTCCTCAAGTCTCGCAACTTTTGTGGGAGTTTTCCTGTTAAATCTGAACAAAGGAATCATTTCTGTTGAAGCAGAGAAAAATCTAATAACAGTAAAATACAGTCGAGCAGTTCCTCCTTTTAATATTTGGAGATTTCATGAAATATCTGATTCATCGCTCGTGACACGATTTTCAAATTGCTCTTTCATTTTGATGGATTATAATGTCCCATCCAGGTATTAGCGCTCCTGAGAGTTTCTAATTTTACTGTGAAAGTTAATGAAGAAATTGGACGCTGAACATAATGGAAAAATTTTTATTTCATACTTTTTTATTTTTCCTGTGAATCTTCCGCAGACGTGATTGAAGACAGGTATTTCCACACCTTAACTCTGAGACGCCATTAAGATTTTTTTTTTTTTAAAAAGAGAAGAAGAACGAGTCGTTTTCTGTTCAACACGTCTGACTGTAGCTCTGAGATGAAGAATGAATAATATATGTGATGAGATGAAATAACAGGCAGTAAAAAGGATGACGCCTGAACTTTCATAAGTGCAGCAGTCGTCACACTGTCTATTGCTGTTATTACTTTTATTAAATGTCACTTTACAATTTTCCAGCTGCCACTCAGGATTATTTTATATTTATTTACATTTTTCTTCAGCTTTTTCCTTTATTTGTTCTGTAAATTTGAGTGAGATTTATTTTGTAATTCAGCATTTTTGACGATTAATTCTTGATTTAAATGCAGTGATATGTTCAGTTTTAAAGCCACATGTGTGTTTGAAAAAACCCTCCTCCAGTCCTGTGTGTGTGTCAGAGCCTGACAGGTCGGATTCCTCTGAGACGCCACCAGACGTGGATTAATCCGCCTCTGAAAATAGTCCCCAACAAGCTTCACAGAGACCAGGTGTCTGCTGCAGAGACGGGTGTAGCTTAGTTCCCAAAATTCCTTCTTAACATAAACCTCATACTGTAAAAACTTGTATCTGCTGCTGATACAACTGGAAAATCACAGGAATAAACATCAAATCAGCCGAATCAACATGATTTAATATCATTTCTGTTTCCTTCTCTCAGCACTTTTATTCTAAAGTTTTATAGATCTTTTTTTTTTTTTTTATATTACAGATCAGATTTTATAAAACATGATGAGCTTAAAATCAATAGCGCCAAATATTTTTGGCTCGTTCAGTAAAGCAGTTCCTGGTTGGAGCCTCGTGTCACACGTCAGGTGTGTCGTTAGCAGATCATCCAGAGTGTGATTTCTCACCTGAACCTCGCAGGTGCTTCAGAGCCCAGGAGGAAAAATGATTCAGTATTTCACGGAGAAAGAGAGAGAGAGAATATCCTGCAGCTGAAAAGAGATTCGTGTATCAGAACTTTCATTTCAGTAAAATGCAGCTGCAGCGTCGATGAGTCATGATTAATAATGTAATAATATCATATTTAATCATTTATCAGCACATTTTACTGCAGAACAAGAACGAGTTTTGATACTTTAAGAACATTTTGCTGCTGATACTGAACTTAAATAAGGGATGTGATTATTACCCCCCCCCCCCAGGCTGTGCCCTGGCAGGACTACCCCTCCTGGGCAGCAGATGACGCGACAGATCTCCCCACCAGAGGGCGCTTCGTCGGCCCCGTGGCGGTGGTGGACGGCTTCGTCCTGGAAGCTCCGCCTTTTGAGGTGTGGGAGAAGAAAGGAGACCACAGCGATGTCCCGTTCGTCGTCGGGACGACGGAGCAGGAGGCGGACTTCAGGTGAGAGCTCACCTGGCTCAGGTTCATCGCCGTCATCGGCTCGTCCTGTGATCAAACTGTGACTCGGTGCTTGTGTGTCTCCTCCACAGTCCTCCGGCTGGAAACATCTCCATGTGGACCTGGGGGGACTACCGGTGGTTCGTGACAGGTAACGGCTGCTGTGTGGATGTTAGTGACCCTGATGATGATGATGATGATGATGATGATGATGGTGGTGATGGTGATGATGATGATGTTGGTGGTGGTGATGGTGATGATGATGATGATGTTGGTGGTGGTGATGGTGATGATGATGATGATGTTGGTGGTGGTGTGGAGGAGAGCCTGACTCTTATATGGATGATGTTTGAACTGTCACACCACAGATTTCAGTTTGAAGAAACTTTCAGCAGAAGAAAAAATCCTTTGTGAATTCTGCAGCTTTTTCTCCACTAAACTTTCTGACTGTCCTCCTTTCACCTTTCACCCCGGCTCCGCCATCAAATCAGATCAGATCAAATCAAATCAGATCAAATCAAATCAAATCAGATCAAATCAGATCAGATCAAATCAAATCAGATCAAATCAAATCAAATCAGATCAAATCAAATCAAATCAAATCAAATCAGATCAAATCAAATCAAATTTATTCATAAAGCACATTTAAAAACAGCTGACACATCACCAGGGAAACACAAACGACACAGAGAAACAACATCAACAGACAATAAAACCCCCCCCCCCCCCAGATTCCTGTCTATCTCTCACTGTACTGTCAGAATAAGGGCAAAAATGCCCAAAAATATAACTTTAATTTAAAAAAAGAATAAAAGGTGTGTGATGCAGCTGCTCCATTAGCGGCTTTAAAAACAAACAATAGAACCTTAAATGCAGAGAGAGGAGTAATGTCAATCAGTCCAGTCCTTAAAACACACATCTGTCCCCAACATGTGGCACCATTAAATACTGAGATAAACAATCTTAAAACACACAAAATACACTCGTTTACATATAAACCCAGAAGAACCGGACCAGCTTCAATAATGTCTCAGCGTTTGGATTACCTGTAAGATATAACACGTCAGATCAGGAGCAGTTAGCGTGTGTAGCATGTCACGCTAGCTGACGTGCACAGCAGGTCACTGAATGTTTGATGAAGAGTGAGCTGAGGTTCAGCTTGTTGAAATTTTCATGGGAATAGTTTTTCTCACGAGTCTCAGCGGCGGCTCGACTCGGCGTCAGTGACAGTAAAGACCTCGCTGTGTTTTCTGATGCTGGTTGACGTCGAGGTCGTTTCTGTCAACGACGGGAAGATTAACACGTTTATTAAAAAGTCTGGTTCTGTAATTAGTTCAGTGGTTAGAAAGTGATTTAGAGAGTTTGTTTTTAGTGATGTGAAAAGACGGATTTATTTGTAAAGTTCCTCTCAACCACCAGGTAAAACACTGTTTTAAAAAGACGAAAACAGCTTTTAATGTGAAGTAAATAAAATTTAAGATAAAACAGATAAAACATGAGTATAGGGATGAAGATTTCAAGTAATCCCCTTAATTAGTTATTACACATATTAACAATCAACAGTTTTTGAGTTAAAAATGTTAAATTACAAGACAAAGTGAGAAGAATCCAAGTAATTAAGATATCAGAGCGACGTTTTAAATATGTAATAAACACCCAGGCTTCGTTAGAGGAGATAAATGAGAGTCAGCAGGTTTGATTAGACAACAATCATGTGATCAGATCTGTCCGGTTTCTGTATCTTCTCTTTCCCCCTCAGAGAAACTCCGGTCCTTCAGCGAGAATCTGACCACGGCGGCGTTGAACCTGTATCCGAGCTCGGCCCGATGTCCCACCAGAGACCGCTGTCCGGAGAGAGTGTACACCACCATGGTGTCCGACATCAGGGTCACCTGTCCCAACAACGACCTGGCCAGGAGGGCCGCAGGTAAACTCAGGCCCTGCAGCGGCTCGTATTTCAGAGCATTAGCATGAGTGTTACAAATGCTTTTATTGTGAAAAACTAAGCTGGACCGATTCCTCTCTTGAGTTTCAGCTGCTGCAGCTCGTCACTGTTTCTCTGCCTCGTGGAGTTTTGTGCCTGAGGGGCCGTTAAAGTCACTGAGTGGTGAAGCTCTGAGTTAACTGACATTTAGCTGCTGTGAGAGGCAACCGCAAAGCATCATGGGTGTTTTTTTCTACACGGTTCATTGGGTTTTTTTAATTTATTTATTTATTTTTTTTATGTTGCACAGCCTGTTTTTCTGGAGCTGCATAACAACCAGTCCGGATGACGATGATGAATCAGGGATTTTGATCCTATCGTCATTTTTTCCAGCGAAAAACAAAAAAAACAGAAATATTCAGTTTATTCCTGAAGAATGAAACAGCTGCTCCTCTGTGTATTTAACACGTCTCTCTTAAAAAACATCATTAACACAGACAAAACTGAGTCCAGAAGAAACTATTAAAGACACATCAGTGTTGCTGGAAGTTTCCTTCGTGTCCCTCTGGAGAAGATCCGGTGAGCAGCTGTTTGAGGACGTTACTGAGGAGTTTTTAAAGTATATTTAAGTTTATATTTTGTTCTTAAAGGTTGATGTTGTCAGAGCGAGACGGAGCAGAGAAATCAGAGGATTAAAAAGACTGAGATAACATCAGATTTTTCCTTTAAGGCCTCTGTACATGAGTTCCTTTAGTTTCCCTCGAGAATATCGAGCATTCAAACATAAACAGCAGCTCGTTGTACGTTCACACAGCAACTTCTTTCATCAGTGGTTTTGAAATATTCTTCCTTTTATGAAACTTTTCTCCCCTGAAGAAACAGAGTCGTCTCGTCTTGAGGGTTTTATTTTATTTAATAATCTTGTCTAAAAGTTAAAAAAAAAAGGATTTGAAAAACTTGTGTGAATATTACAGATGTGCACCAGCTGTTGATGTCCCAGGTCCAATACGGTCACTCATCTGAATGTGATTAACCTCTCCGTGTCTGCAGCTGCTCTCGACAGCCCTGTGTATCGCTACGTGGTGACGCACACGCCGTCCGGACCGGTCAACGTGTCTGGAGACGTGCTGCCGTTCCCCAGCCGCTTCTCCTTCCACTGCCTGGACGCCGTGGCTTTCTTCGGCGGTCTGGAGTCCGTCCTGGGGAAGCCGCTCTCTGACCACGACAAGAGCTTCCAGGAGCTCGTCACACGTCACCTCGTCGGCTTCGCCAAAACAGGTGACGGTGCTTCATCCCGCTGAGCTTCAGCAGCATCAGACCTCCTGTAGCTGTGAAGTACAGGAAGTGATGATGCTTTGTTTTCCACTGCATGTGCAAATTAGTTTTCAAATGCTCCCTGGACCTCGCAGGTACGACCACAGGAGGTCGGTGTAGAGCGACTGAACGGCTTTCACAAACACGCCAAACTCCATTTTTAATTCTTGATATTTTAAAAGTTTCCTCGCTGAACGTCGGTCTCTCTTTTGATCTGGTCTTCATCTCGCCGTTACTCTTGAACTTGCTGCGCCTGATTCTGCTAGTTTGGCATTTTTCCTCTGACGTCACGCTGAGGGGGGGGGAAGCGTTGAACACTTTAATGTCTCTGAATAAATCTTGTAAATGGTCGAAAAACGTGACTTGGCTTCCAGGCTTAATGTGCTGGATCTGCAGTGATCTTTCAGAATCCGTTATCCGTCGTCTTTTCTGTTGCTCATCGGTCGGTTTGTCAGAATCTCTGTTGATATGACTTCAGTCAGAGGAAAATGGCCGCTGTGTGAATATGTACAGGCCAGCTGAACGTTTGAAGGGAAATCTGTTAAAACATCTTTACAAACAACAAATCGATTGATTATATATATTTATATTTGTCAGTTGAAAGGATTTCTTTGGACTTCATCCCTTTTGTGCAGGAGGAGGGCTGCAAAGGAAATATTATTTATAATGTTTTCCACCGTCCTTCATCCTTAATTTAATTCATTTGTTATTTAGTTAGTCTATAAAATATAAAAAATAATGTCAAAAGTTTTCTCATCGTAAGATTTAATTCGACATCCAGCCAAAAACAACATTTCATGCTGCAATTGATCTGAAATATAAAGAACAAACCCGATCAGGTTATTTACTGCAGGTTCATCAATCGATGACCAGAAGAAACAAAGAAAATCAGGCTCTTTGTTTCGGAGGCTGTTTTCAGATGATGATTCACAGAGAGAAGGCGGAGGTGTCAGAAGAATCGTCTGGTGCCAGAGTCTCACCTCCTCCTTTCTGTCGTACAGGTAAGATGGGGAGCGAGTGGCCCGAGTACCCAGCAGCCATTGCCCTCCTGTCCAACGAGCTGTCGTTGTCCCGGAACTACTCTGCTGCTCAGTGCGACCTGTGGAGGGAGAACGGCCTGTACGCCTACGCCTGGTCCAACTGAAGCGTCATCAACGTCTCCGCTTTGTGTCAACGCCGAGGTGAACTCACGTAGACCAGATCCTGTGTCACCCGGCTCAAATCCTGCAGGAGCCATCTTTAAAAAGTCTAAAAACCAGACAGGAAGTTGAACATTTTATTGGTTTCGGAGTTATTGTTTATTGTTTTGGAGTAAAAACTGTCATATTTGTGTTTCAATAACTCAGTAACTCGTGCTTTTGGTTTTATTTGTACAGACAGATTTAATTTTCTAAGGGAAAGTAAGTGAGAAGGTGTTTTTTGTTTATGTTGTAATTTGGGTGAATTGACCCTTTAACAGTCGGGCTGCTGAAGTCACCGGGAGTCTGTCGAAGGTGTGAAGGAAACGACTGACAGTGAATCACACGATGAAGAAGAGAAGAAGAAGAGATTATTCCTGTGTCGGGTCAGAGTGAAGTGAGTCTGTATGAAGATCTCCGTCCAGAATATTTAGATTTCTGAGTCGGCTGTTGAATATTTATCTCGTCATGTCTGGTATTCTCCCGCCTCGCAGGGATCTGCTTCAGGGATTCACACACTCTTTAAAAGTTCAAATCTTGTGTCTCAATCTCGAAGATTTCAGCTTCTGAGAAATTCTGAAATGATGTACTTTTATATTGGAGCGTTGCCTGACCCAAGATATTCAGTGTGATTAGATTAAATATAACTTCATTGAGGAACATGCACCAGAACCAGAACCAGAACCAGGTTTATTATCAAGCAGGTTTTCACATACGAGGAATTATCTTTGGTGTTTTGGTGCGAAACAATAAACAAGAAGAAGAAAAAAGAGCTGCAGGTCAGATACTTTAAATATGAACAGAAACATTTTACAATAAAATATTTACAATAAAAATGCGAAACCAGACAACGGTAGCTAATGATCCAAAACTCTTGAATTGAACCTGAAGCGGTCGGGGTTCCTGGGGGTCCAGGGTCCAGCAGGTAATCAGGTTTTATTGACGTAACTCGTGGCCCCTGTTGGTCCCTGAACCCTGTTGTGGGAGCTGCCTTCATGACCAGATGTTGAACCGACCCTGACTTAATATAATATACTAGATAATGAGGTAAATGTTGGACTGTTGACCTTCAGGTGCGTTTGTTTGACCTTTAAAGCACCTTAAACGTCGACAGGACGCGGCTTCACCTGGTTCCGGTCTCTGTTGAAATGTCGACTCAAAGTGTCTCTGACAGATTTTCTAATATTCTTGACATGGAAAAAAAAAAAGCAGTTGACTAAAAGAAAGAAGGTTAAACTTTAAGGAGTCATTGGGCCGAGCGCGGCGCAGCCTCGTCCTGTGGAGAATTCGACTCACGAGGAGCTAAAAACATGAGAAGAAGATTCAGTTTGATGCCTGGGAGAGTTGACGTGGATTTTTAAATTCAGGGAAATGAAGTGGGGGGGGGGGGGGGGGGGGGGGGGGGGGGGGTGTAAGCTTGATTTTTGTAGTATTTCTTTTTGTTTGTTTCTGTGGAGCCTGTGAACGTGTCGGTGAATCACAGTGTTTGTGTTGTGAAAGACTCATAACCTCAACGCTCGGCCGCTCAGTCTTTGCACTTTCCTGTGAACGTATGTTTTTGGTTTTTTTTACGTGAATATTTGATTGTAGTCAGTCGAACCAAGTTCATTCCACATGTTTATGAAGCTGCGTTTTAATTCACAAAAAAATTATTTTCCTTTTAAACTGACCACTGTCATTTTATCATCTGGTTGTTGTTAACAACTCGTGAGCTTTGCATTGTGTGTGTGTGTGTGTGTGTGTGTTTTTTAAAGGTTTGCAAACAGTAATTATCCTTGAATATCATGTTGTGTTGTGTGTTGATTCACTTTATCACTTTATATGTTCAATAAATTGACACCACATTAATTATTTGTATTTAATATTGAGTTTTTTTTCAAAGGAGGGAAAGATTTGTCTTCTAGATTTAGAATTGTAGATTAGCCAACATTCTGCTGCAATTATTTATTTTATTTAACCAGGTGAATCACGACGACTGTCAACAGCAAGAAAAACTCAAATAAACTAAAAACAAAGACGACAACACACACACAATAAATACACAACTCTTACACTGGTGTTCTCTGATCTAGGCGGTTGATTTCTATGTGTCAGCTTTATAATTATTATAACTTCAAAGGAGTTATCTGAAACTGGAGAAATGGAAATACTAATACTAGGATAAAATGAAGTAATGAATTAGTTTGAAAGAGGAATAATTAAGGTTGAGAATATAAAACACACATTAAATAATATGTAGTGTTCAGTTTGTCATGTGATCTGTCACTGTGAACTGATGTTTTTCCACCCAGCGTTTCTCCTTATTGGACGGCTGCGAAGCTGCTTAAGGTGCCTGCAAGAACCCGTCTTTGATGGTTCCTGGTGGGGTTCTTTAAGGCGGTGGTTCTCAAAGTGGAGTCCCCTGCAAAAAGAGGAATGATTGACTGTTTTGGTCGTGGGTTTAAAAACTCTGTGGTCTAATTTGTGTCAGTTTAAGGTCCTTGATGTGAAAAAGGTTTGAGAACCACTGCTATAAGGAGCCAGCGACAGAAATGGTTCTTTGAAGAACTTCTCTCTATAAGGTTCTATGTCGACTCCAAAGCTGCTGGAGTGTACTGTCCTCCTTTGTCCTGAGGTTATAAATGTTTACATCACGTGTCTCTTAAACTACAGCAGCGTGGTGGATCCTGATCCTCATGGGCCACTTGAAATTCTCAATAATAATATGACATCTTTTTACCAAAATTATTTTGCAAATGATTTGTCAGCCCATCTGCAGTATCACCACGACCCACCAGATGGCCCCAGAACCACAGCTTTGAATATTACTGACCTGAACATTGATATCTGGGTGGAAATCTCTCTTCATTTAAGTATTTTTACATTTTGTATAAAGTTAAAGTTTTGATCTTCCACCACACAAAATGAAAACAATGAGATGATCAATTTGTGGGTCTTGCTCTTGTATGGGGGGTGGGTGGGGGGTGCTTTACATGCCTGTGCCCACGTGCCCATTGTCTCATAATCCGTCCTTGTGTGTGGAGCATCCCTGCACTTCTCTCTCTCTCCAGCAGATGGCGGCAGAGGAAAACCCTGAGGTGTGTGTGTGTGTGTGTGTGTGTGTGTGTGTGTGTGTGTGTGTGTGTGTGTGTGTGTGTGTGTGTGTGTGTGTGTGTGTGTGTGTGTGTGTGTTCGTGTTCTGGAGGTTCTGTGTCTTTAAGGCCGGGTCCTGCAGCTCACACACGGCTGACGGGTGCCACGCTGCGGCGCCTGCTCAGTGCGCCTCCTCCTCCTCCTCCTCCTCCTCCTCCTGTCCCTGCTCCTCCGCTACTGCTGCTGCTCGGATCCTGGACCAGGAGCTCCTCTGTCCCGTACGTCTGCTGCACCCTGTGCGTGCGTGCATGCGTGAGCGTGTGCGCGTATGTGTGTATGTTAATGTGCTGTCTGAGTGTAACCTATGGATTGACGGAGGCTATTGTTGTCAGACCGGTGGTTCGTTGTGTCGGAGCTGCACTTTCACCGGAGAATGCCCCGAGGAGCCGGAGCTGAACCACGGTAACCACACTCCTCTTCACCTCCTCTTCTCCTCCTCTTCACCTCCTCTTCACCTCCTCTCTCATTCCTGCTGCTTTTCTTTATTATTCTCATTAGAATAAAATTATCTCGCGTGAGAATTGTATCAGCGTCTCACATCACGGCTCATCCCACCGGAGGCTGGGGGTTTGTTTACCATCACAAAATGACACCGTGAACCGCTAATGAGGTCCGGGGTCTCAGTGTAGTGAGTCTGAACCGGGAGCGGACCGGACCAGCATCCCGGTACATGCACGTCCCTCTGATGGAGGCAGTGAAGGCGGCGGCGGCGGCGGCTCTGAGCTCCCTGCAGGCCGGAGGCTGCTGCCGCTGCCGCCGCTGCAACAACAACACACACACACACACACACGCACACACACACACACACACACGCACACACAGGAGAGTTCAACACAGTTTCACACAACAACTAACATTTACATTACAGCTGCTGGTGCTGCGTTCAAAGTCCAGGAGAGCTGAGGGTCAAATGCAACGTTTAAATATGTCAGTAAAGCTCAACCACCTCCTCTACTGAGCCCGTACTGTACTTGGCAGTTTCATTAGAGTTGAAATGATAAACTAATAATCGATCAGATGATAGAAAATCAATTGGCATCAAGTTCAAAGCCAAAAAAATGTGAATATTTGCTGTTTTCCTTTGTTTTTGTGATAATTCTCTCAGTGTGTTTGTGTTTCTGACAGCTGGTCAAACAAAACGTGACATTAGAACATGTGCACGTGGGGTTCAGGGAATAATGAGGCGTAATTTCACTGTTTTCTCACATTTTATTCACTGAACATTAAATTAATTATTTAAGAAAATCATTGTCAGATGAGAATAATCACCAGACGCAGCAGTACAGTTCTCCTGTGATAGAATAATACGACCATACCCAGGGTGTGTGTGTGTGTGTGTGTGTGTGTGTGTGTGTGTGTGTGTGTGTGTTGTGTTAAACATTTTAAAACAAGTGATATCAGGAGAAAAGGTCTTTAAACTAGATTCTGACCAGGGTTCCTCTAGAGGACCGGGTCCACAAGATGGAGGATGGAGAACCCGTCATAGTTGATGATGTGGAAGAAACCTGGGGCTTTTGGGGACACTGCCTGTGATCCGGCCTTGTACTTCACATCTTAACTAGAATCAGCTCCTTGTGGTCGTATCCCTCCGCCACTCAGACTAGTTCCAGATTACATCCCTGTTTATCCAGAGTCACTAAAATATGAACCAATTGTGTGAAATCTTGTCATAATTTCTGTGGGAAGTCTTGAGAGATGGTTAAAAAGGTTTTCTTAGGTCACACTGACCTTGACCTTTGACCTTTAGCAACCAAATTCTAATCAGTTCATCAGTGAGACCAGGTGAATGTTTTTTACCAAATTTGAAGAATTTCCCTCAAGGTGTTACAGAGAAATCGCGTTCACAAGGCCAAAACCATGTTTTTGTGGGATCACCGTTTCCTTGACCTTTGACCCCCAAAATCTAATCAGTTCATCCTTGAGTCCTAGTGAATGTTTGTGCCAAATTTGAAGAAGTTCCGTCGAGGCGTTACTGAGAGATCCTGTCTACGAGAATAGAAAGAAGCTGAAAACAATATGGCCGCCGCTCTGACGGAGGAATAAAAATAGTTAAAGTTGCATTAAAGAAACGTGAAAACAATATAATGTCTATACAAACAAAAACACAGGTATTAATGTTCATCATGGAAGTATTGGACAAGAAGAGATTAAAAGCTCCACTTCAGAACCGTGTAAGTCCACGTTCGTTTAATCGGATCTTCAGTCTCTGCGTCGACCAGGTCTCTGGACCCGGACCGTGACTCAGCACCAGCTCCACTGAAATCCATCATTTCATTTAACAGATCAAATCTGATCAAGTAGAAGCTCATGTCTCTGATCAGTGGAGCGGGACGTGAACCTGGTGTTTGATCCTCAGACGTTGAACTCTGCGTTTGCTCCAGCTCCTGACAAAACAAACATGGCCGCCCACACACTCAGCACTTCACGCTCCTCCAACACGACTCAGCACTTTTAATACATTTATCTAGCGTCCTAACGGAGTGATGTCATCTGCCTAACCTTGTAAAATTCAAAGTATCTGTGGTCAGTGATCACACACAGCTGTTCTCTCCCACCTTAAACTCACACACGTTTGAAATGATGCATTTCTCTCCTTTGACTTTCCACCTCTGACTCAGGTCCAGGTCCCACGACTCATGACTTCAGACCCAGGGACCAGACGGTCTGTCAGTGTCGTCTGTAATTAACCAGAGAACAACCCTCTGACTCTGAGGCCGTCAGTCCTCCTGTCAGGTAGAGGAGCGAGCTGCCGTCCAGTCTCTCCTCTCTCTCCCAGTTTGGGCCTCCACCCTTCGCACTGGGACTCCAGCCAGAGCTCCTCTGTGATTTAGTGCACTGACCACATGCGGCCGCTGCCATATGCTTCAGATGACAGCTCATATTTAAAGCTTCTGTGAGCTATTAACCTTTCTACATGAACCTCTGCAGGAGCAGAGCCGATCTGAAGCTCTGTTAGATTCTACTTTGTACTTTTTAAACACTTTCCTCTCAAGTTTATGACTCTGCTCCGAGTCCTGGCTGACAGAAGTGAAATTTAAAACACTACAAAGCCAAAAGTATCTGTGTGGATATCTAAAATATCAAGGTCCAAGTGACACGAAGGTGTTTTTGGATCTGATGTTTATTGAGGGAATCAGCAAAAACCATAAAGTCCAAAAGCCTGAAAGTCAAAAAGTCTCAGAAAAACAGGAGCATTTAGAAAAACTCAGGGATTCACAGACGCTTTTAAATGAAGAATTATTGTATAAAATATTAGTATTTTTTCTGTCACTTTGTCAGAAAGATGAGGAGCTTACGTCACGTTAGAGGCGGATGATGACACTGACCAGATGTTTGAAAAATAAACCAGATAAAGGTCAAATTATCTAAATGATCACTTTCACAATCAAACTGTTTCTTTCTTTCTTTAATGTAAAGAAACTTTTATGTTTGAGACGGTTTCAGACAAAAAAAAAAATGTATGTTGCAGTTTTGGAAATGTGGTTGTCGTCTTACTTTTAAACTTCATCAGATTTCACTTGTGTTTAACTTTCTGTCAAGATGGTGAATCAACAACAGTTTTCATCAAACAGTTTATTTATCGAGGAAAAAGAAGAAATCTTCCAGCTTCTAGTTGTGATTTTAGAACTGGACTAAGATTTCTGGCTTCAGGTCGGCTCTTGTTTGATGATCAGTTTTTAGGGGGTTCCGGTACCTGCTCATCTGCTTAATCAATCAATCAATCAGTCAGTCAATCAATCAATCAATCACTGATATCTCTCATCTTATCTTTGTAAATACAGTTTATCGTGAGTGAGTTTAAAGGTTCCACGGCTCCAAACGTCCGTTCAACTTCAAACCTTTGGCTCTTTGTTCCTGCTTCGGGAATAACAGACTTTCATTGCATAATCCTGCTTTGGAGATATTTCTAATCCAGATGGTTCGCGTGTCCTGCTGCGTGTCCAGATTACCACTGCTGCTCCTGTCATTGGCGTAGATCCGCACGGAGGATGTAGATTAAGCCGGATTAAAAACCCTCTCCGCTTTTGTTTGGGGACGGGTCGAGCAGCTCCCCTCCGGATCCAGCTGGGATCGTGTGCATTGTTTTAAAAAGACACAAAAGGAGCCGGTTTACAGAAGGTGTCATGATATCACCCTCCGCCATGGGAAGTCTGGGATTTGTAGTTCAATCAGTAGCTGAAGTCCAGTCTGATGAAGCAGTACAGTTGCTGACCAGACTGGTCCGTAGTGTTGGTCCAGTCTTCATGTTCTTCAAAACATTAAACACCTTACCCCCCCCCCCCCCAGGTTAACTCAGGCCTAAAACCAATGTTACCATGGTAACAATCAGTGAAACCTGCGCTGACCAATAGCAATAGCACCCAACAAAAAAAAACAGGAAAACACGGCTCATAATTTGTGGTTTTTGAACATTAGAAAAAGAGAAGAGAGAGTTTTTACAGACGGCAGCCATTTTTATTTTCCAAATCACATTATTATTTAACTTCTTATTTAACTCTAACACTCTTGTAACTGTTGAATTCTTCCAAAAGACAAACATGTTCTGCTGAAGGTTAGCCTTTGGACGCGATTCCTCGGTCAGCCATTTTTTTGATATTGAAAACAGTCTTCATTTACCCATAATTCATTGTATCATGGTCCGGCTTAAGATAGTCAAGAACTGAACTGCAACAGGTGAATTCACACTCTACCTGAGGTGTGACTGTTATTTGTAGTCAAAGTGTCCACACATCATGACTGCAGCAGCTCCGGTCCTCCATGTTCATGACGTTGTCCGTCAGTGTGGTTTCCTGTTTCAGTGTGGTTTCCTGTCGCAGCAGCTCAGCGTTGGCGTGACGCAGACGTCATGCAGGAGGCTGGTGGTGGGTGGGGGTGTCATATGAACACCGGCAGGTTCATGGTTCCCAGGGGACTTATATTACTGCAACGCTGCAGTACGGTCCGCTCGTATTACCCGCCTCTGTCCGTCTGATGGACAAACCGGCAGTTCACTCTCTGGCTCCTCTGAACTGATGGACCGCATCTCAAATATTCATTATTCATATGGTTCAACCATTAGACTCGCAGCACGTTATCTTAAATAATTCTCAGCTGAGACGAGCCTCTAATGGAGGTGTACAACATGCTGAACTAAGTGTAGAAACACATTAAACACACAAGACTTTACATTCAGACACAGTACGTTTTAAATAACATATAAGAGCTCTGACTGCTCGGCCACAGCGCACAATACAACAGATTTACCTGCACCTGAATAAAATGCTTCACATTTACAGCAGAGCGAAAATAAAATGGAGTTTTCTTTGCGCTCCTGTCACGTTGTATAAAGGTTTGTTCAGACGACTCACATAATCTGCACAGATTCTACCAAAAGAGCCAGTTCCCAACTCACCAGAAACTGTGATTCATTCTGTTCCGTGACGTCAACTTTCTACGTCGACTCGTGTCGTCTTCCTCTACTTCCTACTTTGCCAGTTTCATGTTCTTTTAGTGTGTAATGTAATACCAGCTGGAGAGTCTGTCACTGCTCATAACACTGTTTATTAAAAGGCATGTAATTATACTGCAGCCTAATGAAGACATGCTGCTCTTTGCTAGCTAGTGAACAGAAGCTAACATGTTAGCCACTTATCAGATACATGTTTGTTCAGTAAAAGAAAACCAGACAGAGCAGCAGCCATCTTGTTTTCAGGTTGTCCGTTTGTCCGTCCCTCTGTTGTGGACACGATATCTCAGTAACGTCTTAATGGAACTTCTTCAAAGTTGGCACAAACATTCACGAGGACTTAAACACGAACTGATTAGATTTTGGGGGTCAAAGGTCAAGGGCGTGGTGACCTCAGAAAACACTTTTTAGCCATTACTCAAGACCTCACACAGCAATTATGGTTAATATTTTCTATGACTGGATAAACAGGGATGTAACATGGAACTAGTCTGAGTGGTGGAGGGATACGACCATGAGGAGGTGATTCTACTTTTTTTAAACTTTCAGCAAATAAAGAATAAAACTTTGATTTACCTTTTTTTGTATTTGTATTGTGGCTGTTGTTTAACCTGCCGATTATTTTCCTGATTGATCGTTCAGTCTTTAAATTGTTAAAAGATAGTGAAAACTTTGGAGCCGTGGTGATGTCATCACTGTGCTGCTTTGTCCGACTAACGGTCTTAAAACTTAAAACGTATTCAGTCTCCTGTCATATGTGGCAAAGAAAAACAGGAAATCGTCACATTATAAAAACTGGAACCTGAGAACGTTTTTCTGTATTTCTGCTTGAAAAGTGACTGAAATGATCAATCAATTAATCAATTAAAGCTAATTGATAAATTGCACATGCAACCAACTACTGATAACTGTGTTTGTTTTTACGATGAAGTCGTGTTCGCGGCAGCAGTGCCAGCTCATCCTGCTGGTTTGGAGGCCAACAGTCTCCCACTTCTATCAGCTGCGTGCTTTTTAATTTTCTGACTCATCTTGACTTGTTGTTCTTCTTCTTCTTACAGATATTGACATGAAGAAAGACATTGAGACTCTAATAGCAGAGGAACGTGCTGATATCATCTTGAAATATGCTACGGTGAGTTTGTGCTTCCAACCCACAGAGAACTGTCAGCTGTTTTGATTCAGTCCAGATGGATCATGTCAGTTTTCTACAGCAGTTTTATTTTTTTATTTTTTTTAGATTCATACCAGAACACAGATGTATTTGACTCTGTTGTTGCTGTATTCAGTAAAAACCCTGATACTTATCTTTAATTAGATCCTCCGATATTGATTTGGAAAGATGGTCCCAGCTCTGGTTGGCAGATCTCGTTACTAACATTATCCGTGGTCGTCAGCGAAAACACAAAATTGTCATTATCATCTGACATTACTTCAGGCTGTGGATGCTTCGCTGCATGTGTTGTGTGTTGCTCTTGTGTAGGAGGTGGAGTTCACACTTGTGTTAATTTTGTGGTTTAACAAAAAAAAAAGCCAACAAACAAAGTGTGAAGGACGAAAGTGTGAGCGCTTTGTGTGTGTGTGTGTGTGTGTGTGTGTGTGTGTGTGTGTGTGTGTGTGTGTGTGTGTGTGTGTGTGTGTGGAGGACAGTACAGTGTGGATGTGGGTACAGTATGTGTGTGGGTGGATGTGAGTGTGCTGCCAGAGTGCATTAATAACACATTGTGTAATAATATGTTTTCGCCTGTGGTTTGATGTGATTGGAGAATGACGAGCAGAAATATTAAATCGCACTGAAACTGAAACTAGTATTAAACTCAGACATGGAAAATATTCTAGTAAACTCAGTTAATAAGTCAAAGTAAATGGAGATGATGAAGTTCTGACCTTCTTTATTAATACTCTGATTCTTCCTGTTCACGTCAAACAGTCGATTTAATGAGAACCAGAAACATCAGATCATCTGCTAATTATCTTAAAGCTCCTCCAGTGTAAAGGTCTGTGTCCATGTGTAGTGTGATTATAGATCAGCTCTAGCTTCTATATTAATACTGTGAAAGTATCAAAGCCTCAGTCCACAGAGAAATGCACACAGCCTGTATTCAGAAACTGAGCCTTAAAACCAGCCGTCAGGACTTCTGGAACTTTGTGATGTCACAACTAACAAGCCACAGAAAACAGTCAATTAGAAGAGACGAAGAGTTAAATAAAGATCAATAAAGTCATAGTTAAACTAAGGGATTATTACTGGAGTGTGAAAGTCATTATTAGGTTATTATACTGAACAAAAATATAAATGCAACACTTTTGATTGAGTTGAAATAAAACATCTCAGACTTTTTCTAAGCACACTAAAGACACACGCAGATGTTCGCACACGTCGAGTTCAAAGTATCATTTATGACCTGCGTCGTCAGCAGACGTCAGCCACTGAGCGGGTTTGAAATGATCAGGATCTGCGTGTACGACAGCGTGACCCACTTCCTGCCAATATCAAGCAACTTCACACAGACACTGAAAATGAAACGGTCAAACAATCAACGACTTCATTAACTCTGATGTCGGTCACACCAGATACTGACTCCCCGCAAAAAATGCACATCTGGAGCCCAAGTCACACAGTTCAGTATCTAATAAATATCCTTTTTTTCACAATAAAAGTCTTGCATTTATATTTTTATTCAGTGCAAATGACTAAATAAAGAGCTGCAGGAATGATGTGTTTTTGTTGGCCAACCAGGAAGTTAGCATCTCCCTGGTTCCCTCGACAAAAAGCCAACGGGATTTTTGTTGGTTGTATGACTTTGACGTCACCACACTCAACTTTGCTTCAGCTCTTACCTCTTCTACAAAAGCCTCTTAGAAATTTAGTAACAGTTTGAGTAAGATGAGCAAAAAGACAAGTGTTATCTAATGTCAAGTAAAAGCCTTGATGAGCGGAAGGACGAGAGGCTCAGAGCGGTGAACGTGTCGATGCAGCGTTGAACACTGGGGGAACGGAGACGGTGGCAGACGGAGGTTAAATATAGCTCAGCAGCTCGGAGCAGAGGGGCGATGGGGTGAGCATGGAGGGGGGGGGGGGGGGGGGGGGGGGGGGGGTCTGTCTAGCCATAGCAACAGCTGTGACACACTGCGCCCCGATTGACTTGACACCAACCTCCGGCGGCTGGCTAAACTCCCGGTCAGTGAGGTCTCTGTTTATGGACGCTGGTTTCCAAACACGTTCAGACCACAGTCCAGAGCAGAGGCTCAACCCCCGTCCACGTCACAGATGTTGGCTTCATTTGACACCACAGTGCACACAGGAGTCAAGGTGTGTCCTGACAGGTAGACGCGTCATGATGCTGCCAGAGGAAACCATGCAGGTGTTATTAATGATTGTCATACATCATGTGACATTCGATACCAGCTTTCAGTATCTGACGGGATTTGGATTATTTGGTTTTTTCATCCCAACGTAGACCGTCCAAACTCCCACAGGGAAATGCATTAAAGCTTAAAGTTTAATTCAGTGAAATGTTCAGTCCATTCATTTCCTGCAGTAGTAGCACTGTACATCAGTGTGGCAGATTTAAAATTCAAACACAGCTCTAATCTCTCTCTCTCTCTCTCTCTCTCTCTCTCTCTCTCTGCCACTCCAAACACCCTCAGTGAGAAAGTATTTTTAGTCCTCTCACTTTCATGACGCTGACATCACTCGCGGTGCCTCCGGGGCTCAGAGTGCCGACTCAACCACGATGAAGCCGTGCGCCCCCCTCCTCCTCCTCGCTGAGAGCAGGAGTGTGATTGGCCGCCTTCCAGACAGGCAGCCAACCACACAGCAGTGGCCTCTCCGGTAGGCTGTCGGAGGATTAGTTCCCTCTCTGTTATGTCAACACTGGGACCAGATTGTTGCTTAAATGGATTTTCCATGATACAAACATTACTCCTAAACTTTGTGCTGGTTAATGCAGATTCTGAGCTCGTGTTTTGGTTGGACAGTTTCCCTGTGGAGTCTGACTTTACACATGCTGTTAGAGTTATTTAGTTACTCATTAAAAGTGTTTGTGTTCAGACCTTTTAGTGAAAACTGTTACTGCCGTGTGTGTGTGTGTGTGTGTTTGTGTGCAGACTGTGTGTGAATCTGAATAAAATGTGTTGTAATTACAGTAAATATAATTTTTTGCGCCATGCTAGCAGCTCGTAGCGCTAAAGGTGGCTTCGTCAGATTGGATGGATGGGTTGCCATGGTATTATCCTGCACAGACATTCATGGAAAAACCTTCCTCCTGATGTCTCAGTGGTCCATTATCCGAGTCAGAACTTTTACACGTATCTGTGAATGTATCCTGATTAAACCGTGTCTTGGTTTTTAAACACTGTTATTGCAGCGTTTAAACACCAGAGTTCGGTTTCTAACCTGCGTCAGCTGTCAGCTAGCTCAAATGCAAACAACCATTTATTTCTGTTTGAATTCATGTTTGTACTGATGGGATATACAGTATGTTTTTAGACCATTCACTTACTCTTTTTAGGGTTTTAGGTATTAGGTATGAACCTTATTAGTGTGTCCCATTTACACCTGTTGCCATTATCATATTTCTATGTTTTTACTTGCAACTTTACAATCTAAAACATTGTAGTGTTAGTTTTATCATCAGTTTCAGTGTGTGTGTGTGTGTGTGTGTGTGTGCTTTTCTCTTTGCATCCATGTAAGTCTGTGAGTGTCTGTGTCTCCAGGGCAGGCAGGGTGGGGTGGAGATCGACCCCTGGGAAGATGCCGACTACAGCATCTACAAAGTCATCGACCGCTTCGGCTTCATGCAGTAAGTCCTTCCTGTGTTTCTCCTCACACTCGGTCACAGCAGTTTCCTTCCACAAGGTGGCGCTGTGCAGTCAGTTTGTTGATGATGTTCGTCACTTTCCGTCTTTTTATTTTCCAGCGAGGACGAACTACAAGCCCCGACTGCACACGAGGTGAAGGTAAAGACTCAGCGCTCCATCCATCATGTTACTTTTAGCTAATTATTTGAAATATTTTTATCCTCTATTAGCCGACTATTTAAACAGTTTAATCAGTTACTTTTAGTTGGCTAACTATTTTGACTCCTCTGCTAGCTTGTGGAGAGGAAACCATACGTTCAGACCGAAAGCGGCAAGAGTGAAAGAAATCGCTCTGGCTGTTCGTTCGCTGTTGAAGTTCGTGGGCGCTCTGTTTGTATTTGGCGCTAGTTAGCATGTAATTCCCTCCTATTTTCACAAAATATATCATAAGCTACACTTCACCAACTCACTTGGAACACCTACGGTGTCAGACACTTCTGTCCATGCATTGGTTTTTCAAATTTACGTCACTGTAAGCAAACAGGGACTTCTCGTGTTCTCCACAGTGGAGCACTTCTGCATTTTGATTGGTTGCCGTTGAACCGCGTCATAGCTCATGAATATAAAGTTGCCTACAAATATGTGTATTCCTTCGTTGCTGTCTTAGACCACAAAGTCCGAACCGAGATGAGACTTTTTTTCATAAAAACTTGTAGTTTTAAGGTCCTTGGTTTGAACAGTCGTACTGTTAGCTGTTGAACTGAGCTGAAACTCAATACTTACATTTAACAGTGTCGTCCTCGGGCTCTCTGTCGGTGTCGTTTGCTTATGTTGCTGGCACGCAATGAATCATGGGATAGGTTGGACCACGAAGGATCCACCCGTCGGTTCCTTCGTTGCCAAGGAATGGAAGGACGCAATTCTCGACCGTATTTGAAGGAGCCTTCGAAATGGGACATCCTAGTCGTGCTAATGTGACGCAATCTGTCTTCAAATGCAGCCTCCGAAGGACGCAGCGCCTGAAGTGGAACACAGCTTATTTCTGACGCCCACGCCACCCAAGACGCGCCGCCAATGTGAATGACTTCCGGTCACTTTGTTGTTCTCGCTGCTTTCGGTCTGAACATACAGTGAGGTGTTATAGCTGACTCAGGATGTGAACTATGCAAACAGCCTAACTACCTCCTGGCAACTGCTTAAGCACCGTAACCCCTGGAATTACTGCTCCAGAGATAACGGCCATGTTGTTGTAACCACTTGGTTCTGTCCAGTGGAGACTAAGGAAATAAGGACTGTGGGTTTTTGTTTACCAGCTCATGTCTCCTTTCACAGTTGAAGCAGCTGGAGATAGAGAGAGCAGAGAAATGGCTAAAGATGGTGAAGAAGTGGGAGAAATACAAGAGCAGTGACCGGGTGAGTAACTAGTCCACACATACCAGAGCCGCACCATGTGGAGACTGAAAACATGTTTATCGTTTTTTAATTAAAATGACTTCACTGCTGCAGAGTTCAGACGACTGCAGACAAGTATGTAAAGTGGGAGCTGGTTTCTATGTGGTCACTGAGAATTGTTACTGTGAAGTCACACAATGAATCATCACAGCTGGCAGTGCTGGGTTCACTTCACTGTAGAGAGACGCTGGATTCCTACAGGCCACACTCATCCTGAATCTCATCTCTCATCCGGATCAGAGCTGAACGTAATCCATAAAGTATGAGTCAAACTAGGCGATACTTCGAGATGGACAAAGTTTTTAATGGCTGTTTAGATCAATAGTTTTCATATTATAAACACACAGAGAATCATCTGCAGCTCTATGGAGCTTTTTAGCCTCTTTTAGCTCCTACTTTTGGTTTTTCTATCACATTCATGGTTCAGTCTTAGTGTTTCCAGCTGGAGCAGGCAGCTGTTTTCAAAAGCAGCACAGCAGTAAGAGCAGCAGCTGGTGAGGAATCTGGAGCATTTAGCAGCTAAAGAGCCAGATGATTTTCTCAGGAACTGGCGGAGACCAAAAACAGAGCTAAAAGAGCGGGAACACTAGACACGAACGCCACTCTAGATGAACGACCGTGTTGCTCTGTAACTGCTGGGTGTGAAAGGAGGAAACTAAGTGACCAAAACATTATATAAATGGATTAATGCAGCTCCAAGTTTAAGTCTCATCTCTCTTTTCTTCCAGCACATTGTTGATTATTTGTTCGTCCATTTTGCTTCTGTCGACCTTCATCAGTTGAATCTTGCCTGATGTAGTTGAACCCAAAACTTACCTGATAAAGGTAAGTGACCAACCAGGGATTCAAACAAATCTGGTTTTGTCCATGAAGAAAAGTTATACAAAAATAAAGAGGGAAGGACATTTTTGAAACCGTGATCTCATCTTGAACGCCGGGCTCCTCCACAGGAAGAAGTAGGATGGAAACAGCTGCTAACGTCGTTTTTGAAGTTTAAGATTTGTGGTATTGAACGTGTGGGTTTACGTTGGGATGTTTGAAATCCATCTAACCAACACAGGTAAACAATAACATTATTACTCCCAGCAGTTACTTCATCAATGTCAGACACACACACACGAAACCTGCTTCGTGCTCAGTGATTATGCCTCAAATGTGAAAAACCTTTGTTCTCGTGAATATTGACGTAGGCGAACAGGAGGTGGTTAAACTTTCCGGTGACTCACATTTTAGAGAGTCAGCTCTCCAAACCCTCTGGCCATAACGTTCACTCAGTGTTTATGTTTTCCTCCCTCTCTCTGTTGTCAGATGGTGAAACGAGTGTACAAGGGCATTCCCCTGCAGCTCCGAGGCCGGGCCTGGGCCCTGATGCTGGATGTGGAGAGGACTAAGAAGGAGAACGAGGGCAAATATGAGGTATCCGTTCATAATGTGATAAATCAGTGTATTCTCTTTGAAAATACTGATAAATTAGCTTGAGATATATCAGTATCAGCAAATATGTTGGACAAAACATAACAAGAAATATTAGTATGCTTATGTAAAAGATGTTTTATTTATTTAAAAGGACAGTTTCCTAGAGTCAGATGAGAAGATGGATTCAGGTCCAGGACTACTTTATCCCAGATTAGCACAAAGACTGGAAACGGGGAAGCTGCTAGTCCAGCTCAGGTAGAGGCGGAAAGGGAAAGAAAAAACACACGTCCTCAAATGTGGTGTTATATTTAACTTATGTGGAAAATAGTCTTCAAAAAAACACACTGTGGTGTCTGAGGAGCCTTCACAGTTTGTGCTGCTTCGACAAATACCTTTTTATTCATCAGCACCTCTGTGCAGAGTCCATGTACAAGATGAAGAGTGTGTTGAGTTCTCAGAAACAGAAACTAAACCCAGAGCAATACAGCTCGAGTTACATAACAATAACATGACGTGACCATCAAGGGTGTATTTTGTCTCCTTTGCAAAAAGCAAGTTTCCCCTGCTTCAGTGTTTGTTTTGAGCCAGGCCACTGTTGGATTAACCACCTCGACGGGCCTGGGGCAAACATTTCTTGGTGACCCCCATGACACAGGTCAGTTTCATTATTTCCCCCGGCACCCAGAGACCGAACAGTACTCTGGAGCAGAAATTAATCATTGATTAAATGATTGCAGAAGCTTTCACTGGTTCCAGCTTCTGAAATGTAAATATTTTCTATCTTTTATGACAAAAAAACTTAACATTTTTGTGTTTTCTACTGTTAGTCAAAAACTTTATAGATTAACTTGGGCATCAATGATACACATCTTTCACTCTTTTTTGACATTTATAAACTTAATAATCAATGGATGGATTATTAAAGAAAATAATTGTCCAATGCATTGATAATAAAATCAAGGTTTCTGAGTGTTAAGTAAAAAGAAATAACTACGTTACAAACTGGGCTGATCCGTACGCTAACATGTCCTTTGATGCACAGAGATGAAACTGGTATCGATATTCTTGCGCAACTGTGGTAAACAAATGTTTAGTAAAATGTTTATTTTTCCATTAAAGAAACTTAAGTGTTATTGTTAACTAACTCCACCTGCTAGCTAACTCCACCTGCTAGCTAACTCCACCTGCTCGCTAACACTGCCTACTAGCTAACTCCACCTGCTAGCTAACTCCACCTGCTCGCTAACACTGCCTACTAGCTAACTCCACCTGCTAGCTAACTCCACCTGCTCGCTAACACTGCCTACTAGCTAACTCCACCTGCTAGTTAACTCCACCTGCTAGCTAACTCCACCTGCTAGCTAACGTTCTGACAAACAACAAAATGTGGTGAAGAACTTATTCAGTTCTCTCCATTTTTTTTTTTGGATAAACATTTCTGTGACTCTGTTACATATTCAGACATGATTTAGACTTTAAACCTCTTAGCAGCTTTAAAGGTTGAGACTCTGTGAATAAAACTCTGGATGTGGAATAAGCCACCAAAGGTCCAGGCTGACGTCCCTTCTGGATTTGTAAATGTCTCTGATTAGCCGTCGGAGCAGATGGACATTTAAATCCAAACGTTTGACCTGACACATATTTATCCTCCCTGCCATCACAACACGCAGCAGGATTAGCAACACACACCGGCTTTTTACCAAAGTGCACTGGATTAGGTCAGTGAGGGAAAAACAAGCAGATGAAAATGTAACTGAGATTTATTAGAAATAATCAAATCAATCAGATTTAATATTTTATGCTTTTTTTGGCACATTATTTATGGCCTGTTGTTATTTTTTAGCATGAAATAAAAATATTGATGCTGCTTATTTACGTATTACCCAAATACAGTCTAATTACTTTGAGTTATATCCATTTATTTTGCTACATCTGAGGCGTAAAGGAACAGATTAGTAAAATAATGAGGATTAAACATTTTCCATGTGTCCTGCTTTCATTGGAAAAGTACAAAGTAAACCCCTGTTTCTTGTCAAGCATCTGTAATCGAAACACATTTTATTTCTTTCATTTGGGCCACTTCACTCAGTCACAAGTATCTCTCAACCGCCCGACCCCGTCCATGTTGACTCACCTCTGGTTTTTTCCTCTCAGAAAATGAAGGAGCAGGCCCGACTCTACTCATCCGAGATCAAGCAGATCGACCTGGACATCAACAGGACCTTTCGAAACCATATCATGTTCATGGATCGCTTTGGAGTCAAGTAAGTGTCAGGGACGCAGCAGTTTTCGTGTCAGATTTTCCATCTGTCATTTATTTCATCAGGTGGAGCAGCTCTGACTCACATTACTGAACGGATATTTATCATCGCTCTCTGAACCACTTGGCTTTGTCGGAGGTGACGTTCAAGTTACAAAGAAATTAAGAACAGATAATTAGACTATACTGAGTTTAAGTAACTACATAACTGATTCATTCTGTTATTTCAAGCCGACTCCATTACTGTGATGCACTTTTCTCCGGCTTCGGCTTCGGCTCATTCAAAGCTCTGCAGCTCGGCTGTTAACCAGAACCAGGAGGAGAGAGCACATTGGTCCATTTAGCTTCCTGTTACATGTAGAGTTGATTTTAAAGTCCTCCTCCCTCTATACAAGGCCTCTGATGGGCGAGGACCGAGCTGTATCGTCAACTCCCTTGTTAACTATTTGGCCTCAAGAACACTGCGATCATCTGCTGCTGGTTTATTGGAGGTTCCCGGCAACAGCAGAAAGAAAAAATCAGGGATTACGCTACTGGTCATACCAGACCAAGTACGACTGAAGCAGCAAAACCACTGAGTGCTCTGAGCTTTTGAGATTAATTCAACTTTTCATTCATAATAGAATAACACCATGTGGTCAAAAGTATGTGGACACCCATGTAAACAGTAGTGGTGGATGTGAACCTGGCTGCAGTTAGTAGGATTCATCCTCTGGGAACCCTGAATGTCTCATGTCAATCCATCTGATGGTTGTAGTGATATTTCAGTCTGGTGCCATCCCCAGAAACGAGCTGCTAACGAGGCAAAAAAAAACTATTTTCATACTCATTCATTATTTTCTTTAACAGTTTATTGTTTTTTAATGACATGAAACTAGTCTGTTTAATCCCAACTACCTCTTTAAAAGATTCAGGTATTTTTAATAAAAAAACAAAAACACTGACTGTATGTAGTTCACATTAGCGACCGGGATGACGTGCAGAATAATTCAGGATCAGACAAACATGTCTCAAAAGGTTCCCACGGTTGCGTTACTACAAAACCTCATTGTGGTTCGACACAGGAAACAGAACTTGATGTCCACTGTGTAGAACATTTAAAGAAAAAATAACATCGAACGGCAGCACGTCAAATGTCATGACGTGCTCAGGTGTCCACATACTTTTGGCCACGTTCCATTCGGTTCAGTGGAGTTCGGATCCAGGAGGAAGGAGAACGGAGCCGGTGATTCTGTGACCTCGGTGTGAACTGGACCGAGTGTGAGAGAGGTGGGCAGGCTGCGTCGGCGGTGTGTGTGGAACCCGATCCTGCAGCACAGTGATGTCACTGACAGTTTAATAGACCGCAGGCCTGTTCGGGAGCGGCAGTGGAAAGTCTGGGGCAGCAGAACCTTTCAATATTTAACAGAGGATCAGCGGCGCTGCAGAAATGAACCTTTTTATAGAGACGGAGAGCAGCAGTGGTGCTGCAGAGCCGTGTTCTCTCTGTTCTCCGTGTTCTGGCCTATCCGCATTTTTATGTGTTCTGTTATGTGGGTTGCGTTCTCTTTGTTGTGTTCTCTGTGTTCTGTTTTCTATTTCCTGTGACGTTTGTGTTTTCTGTGTTCAGTGTTTGTGTTCTCAGTGTTCTGTTTCTGCAAGTTTTGATTCTCTTTGTTCTCCGTTCTCTACATTCTGTTCTCTTTGTTCTCTGTGTTCTTTCTTGTTTTGCGTGCTGTGTTTTCTGTGTTCTATGTTCTATGTGTTTTATGTTCTTCCCTGTTCTCTATGTTCTCTCTTTTCTCTGTGTTGTCCATGTTCTCTGTTCTCTATGTTCTCTCGTCTGTTCTCTGGGTTCTCCATGTTCTCAGTTCTCTGTGAGTTCACTTTGAGTTTCTCTGCTTGTGTCACAGTCCAGTTTAAACGATCCACAAAATGACAAACCTCCCTATAGTGGAACGTTTGAACAGAGAACAGACGGAACCTCAGAGTCATGTGACTCATGCATTTCTTGAGTAAATAAGTGGCATCATTTTGTCTCCTCCTCTCCTCCTCCTCTCTCTCCTCTCCTCCTCCTCTCTCCTCCTCTCCTCTCTCCTCCTCTCCTCTCCTCCTCCTCTCTCTCCTCCTCCTCTCTCTCTCCTCTCCTCCTCCTCTCTCTCCTCTCCTCCTCCTCTCCTCTCTCCTCCTCTCCTCTCCTCCT